>NW_025535472.1:0-7500 GCF_020615455.1 Coregonus clupeaformis | reverse complement strand
TGATAGTGCTAATTAAGAGAGGGAGACCTCTCTCCCCAGCTAACAACAAACGTTCCCAATACATCAGAGAATTGTTCCCTTAAGAGTCTCATTATGTAGTTAACTAACATTTTCATAGGAATCTTCCTGTGATGTGCAAGGACTGTTTCCAAGAGACAATTCTCTTAATGGCAAAGATAAATGACCCAGAACGTGGTTACCATGTTCTCAGAACTTAAGCTATGAATGTTCTGTAAGGGCTGGTGTGAGGTGTGACCCAGGTGCGGTGCAGGATAGACAGTAAGCAGTAGGCAGAGATGGTGAAACAAGGATCTTTACTGGACAAAAATGGATACAAAATAATGGACTTACACAAAAAAAAGGAGGAGCAAATTGGTCCAAAAACAGGCTGACAGCAAAAAATATGAAATACTAACTATGACTGAAAACAACAATGAAACAGGGAGAACACTTCTCAAGTACCTGTACATACGTCTCGCGATCAGACACTGATTCGTACTGCTTGGCATCGAGGAACTAAAATAGAAAACTGAGCAAGGGAACACAGGGAAGTGAGGGCAAAAATACACAGGTGGACAGATAGACACAGGTGACACCAATAGGATGATGATTAGTCCCGACTGTGGGTGAGTAGGTGCCTAAGGTTGTCGGAGGATGACACCTAGTGGGTCGCTCCGGAACTGCGACCCCCTCCTGTAACATGTTCTAGACACATTTCATGTGAACATTGCAATAACATTATGAATATTTCATCAACGTCCCACCAAACATACACAGAACATGGTTGCCATGTTCTCAGAACATAAGATGTTCTTGTTCTAGACATGTTTCATTGGAACGTTGTAAGAACATTCATGTGTCCAGTTTTCTGAGTGTTAGGAGAATATTCCATCAATGTCCCAGCAAAATATTCACAGAATATTTTGCTGGGACAGAATCAAACCTCTATACCAGGCGGTGTCAGAGGAAGGCCCTCAAAAGTGTCAAAGACTCCAGCCACCCTAGTCATAGACTGTTCTCTCTGCTACCGCAGCCAAGCGGTACCGGAGTGCCAAGTCTAGGTCAAAGACTTCTCAACAGCTTCTACCCACAAGCCATAAGACTCCTGAACAGCTAATCATGGCTACCGGACTATTTGCACTGCCCCCCACCCCATCCTTTTACGCTGCTGCTACTCTGTTAAGTATTTATGCATAGTCACTTTAACTCTACCCACATGTACATATTACCTCAACTACCTCCAACTAGCGGTGCCCCCACACATTGACTCTGCACCGTTACCCCCTGTATATATAGCCTCCCTACTGTCACTTTATTTTACTTCTGCTCTTTGTTTTTCTCAACACTTTTTTTTTTTTTTTTTGTTGTTTTATTCTTACTTTTTTGTTTAAAATAAACGCACTATTGGTTAAGGGCTGTAAGTAAGCATTTCACTGTAATGTCTGCACTTGTTGTATTCGGCGCATGTGACCAATAAAATTTGATTTGATTTGATTTGATTTGATTTGATTTGATTTGAAAAAAGTATTTGATCCCCTGCTGATTTTGTACGTTTGCCCACTGACAAAGAACTTATCAGTCTATAATTTTAATGGTAGGTTTATTTGAACAGTGAGAGACAGAATAACAACAACAAAAATCCAGAAAAACGCATGTCAAAAATGTTATAAATTGATTTGCATTTTTAATGGGGAAATAAGTATTTGACCCCTCTGCAAAACATGACTTAGTACTTGGTGGCAAAACCCTTGTTGGCAATCACAGAGGTCAGACGTTTCTTGTAGTTGGCCACCAGGTTTGCACACATCTCAGGAGGGATTTTGTCCCACTCCTCTTGGCAGATCTTCTCCAAGTCATTAAGGTTTAGAGCCTGACGTATGGCAACTAAAACCTTCAGCTCCCTCCACAGATTTTCTATGGGATTAAGGTCTGGAGACTGGCTAGGCCACTCCAGGACCTTAATGTGCTTCTTCTTGAGCCATTCCTTTGTTGCCTTGGCCGTGTGTTTTGGGTCATTGTCAGTGCTGGAATACCCATCCACACCCATTTTCAATGCCCTGGCTGAGGAAGGAGGTTCTCACCCAAGATTTGACGGTACATGGCCCAATCCATCGTCCCTTTGATGCTGTGAAGTTGTCCTGTCCCCTTAGCTTTCTTGGTGACTATGGTCCCAGCTGCCTTGAGATCATTGACAAGATCCTCCCGTGTAGTTCTGGGCTGATTCCTCACCGTTCTCATGATCATTGCAACTCCACGAGGTGAGATCTAGCATGGAGCCCCAGGCCGAGGGAGATTGACAGTTATTTTGTGTTTCTTCCATTTGCGAATAATCGCACCAGCTGTTGTCACCTTCTCACCAAGCTGCTTGGCGATGGTCTTGTAGCCCATTCCAGCCTCGTGTAGGTCTACAATCTTGTCCCTGACATCCTTGGAGAGCTCTTTGGTCTTGGCCATGGTGGAGAGTTTGGAATCTGATTGATTGATTGCTTCTGTGGACAGGTGTCTTTTATACATGCAACAAACTGAGATTAGAAGCACTCCCTTTAAGAGTGTTCTCCTAATCTCAGCTCATTACCTGTATAAAAGACACCTGGTAGCCACAAATCTTTCTGATTGAGAGGGGGTCAAATACTTATTTCCCTCATTACAATGCAAATCAATTTCTAACATTTTTGACATGCGTTTTTCTGGATTTTTTTGTTGTTATTCTGTCTCTCACTGTTCAAATAAACCTACCATTAAAATTATAGACTGATAATTTCTTTGTCAGTAGGCAAACTTACAAAATCAGCAGGGGAACTGTATGTTCTTATTGGGCCAGTCAAAAGTTTTAGAACACCTACGTTTTTCTTTATTTTTTACTATTTTCTACATTGCAGAATAATAGTGAAGACATCAAAATAACACATATGGAATTATGTAGTAACCAAAAAAGTGTGAAACAAATCAACATTTATATATGAGATTCTTCAAAGTAGCCACCCGTTGCCTTGATGACAGCTTTGCACACTATTGGCGTTCTCTCAACCAGCTTCATGATGTAGTCACCTGAAATGCATTTCAATTAACAGGTGTGCCTTCTTAAAAGTTAATTTGTGGAATTTCTTTCCTTCTTAACACGTTTGAGCCAATCAGTTGTTTTGTGAAAAGGTGGGGGGTATACGAAGGTAGGCCTATTTGGTAAAAGACCAAGTCCATATTATGGCAAGAACAGCTCAAATAAGCAAATAGAAATGACAGTCCATCATTACTTTAAGACATGAAGGTCAGTCAATACGGAACATTTCAATAACTTTTAAAGTTTCCTAAAGTGCAGTCGCAAAAAACATCTAGCGCTATGATGAAACTGGCTCTCATGAGGACCACCACAGGAATGGAAGACCCAGAGTTACCTCTGCTGCAGAGGATAAGTTCATTAGAGTTACCAGCCTCAGAAATTGTTCCAAGTAACACACATATCTCAACATCAACTGTTCAGAGGAGACTGTGTGAATCAGGCCTTCATTTTCGAATTGCTGCAAAGAAACCACTACTAAAGGACACCAATAATAAGAAGAGACTTCCTTGGTCCAAGAAACATGAGCAATGGACACCAGACTGGTGGAAATCTGTCCTTTGGTCTGGAATTCAAATTTGAGATTTTTGGTTACAGCCGCTGTGTCTTTGTGAGACGTGTGGGTGAGAACGGATGATCTCCGCATGTGTATTTCCCACCATGAAGCATGGAGGAGGGAGGTGTTATGGTGTGGGAGTGCTTTGCTGGTGACAATGTATATCGATTTATTTAGAATTCAAGGCACACTTAACCAGCATGGCTACCACAGCATTCTGCAGCGATACGCCATCCCATCTGGTTTTGAGCTTTGTGGGACTATCATTTGTTTTTCAACAGGACAATGACCCAACACACCTCCAGGCTGTGTAGGGCTATTTTACCAAGAAGGAGATTGATGGAGTGCTGCATCAGATGACATGGCCTCCACAATTCCCGACCTCAACCCAATTGAGATGGTTTAGGATGAGTCGGACCGCAGAGTGAACGGAAGCAGCCAACAAGTGCTCAGCATATGTGGGAACTCCTTCCTGACTGTTGAAAAGCATTCCAGGTGAAGCTGGTTGAGAGAATGCCAAGAGTGTGCAAATCTGTCATCAAGGCAAAGGGTGGGTATTTGAAGAATCTCAAATATAAAACATAATTTGATTTGTTTAATGACGTGGTGGCGTAGCAGGACAATCGGAGTACCGTGAACCAATAGTTTGTGAGTTCAAATCCCAGGTGAGGACATTTTGAATAATAACTACTGTATAAATGAACATTCATTTGTGTCAAATATGTACGTTGAAAAACGATGTTTGTTAAAAAGCACTGTGTGAGTGAGAGAATCTTTAACCAACAGACAAAGAGCTGTGAGTGGTTCACCAATCACGTCCTTAATTGGTCCGGCAACACTAACAAGATGTGATACATTTTTCTTTGGACACATGAATGTTTTTGCAACGTCCCATGAAACGTGTCTAGAACATTAATATCTTATATTCTGAGAACATGGCAACCATGTCCTGTGTATGTTTGGTGTGAAGTTGATGGAAAATTCTCCTAACCCAAAAAAACTTGACCTATGAATGTTCCCATAAAACGCGTCTAGAACCTTAATGTTGTATATTCTGAGAACATTCTAGAATGCGTAATGTTTGACATTAAGGGAATGTTCTCCTTTAACTTTAACACTAAAATATGCTAGAAAAGTTCTCACAAGTTTTTGCTAACATAGATAGAATATTTCCCTAACTAACGGAAAACTGGACGCTCAAACATTAGGGGAATATTATGGGTAAAAATACAAAAAATCTTCTCTTTCTTTCTAGAATTATATTTTTTAGGGGGTAGATCAGGTTTAAAATTGCAGGTACAGTGGCTTGCGAAAGTATTCATCCCCCTTGGCTTGTATCATTTGATTTACACAACATGCTTACCACTTTGAAGATGCAAAATATTTTTTATTGTGAAACAAACAAGAAATAAGACCAAAAAAGCTTGAGCGTGCTTAACTATTCAACCCCCCTCCCCCACCACCAAAGTCAATACTTTTTAGAGCAATTACAGTTGCAAGTCTCTTGGGGTATGTCTCTTTTAGCTTGGCACATCTAGCCACTGGGATTTTTTGCCCATTCTTCAAGGCAAAACTGCTCTAGCTCCCTTCAAGTTGGATGGGTTCCACTGGTGTCGCAATCTTTAAGTCATAACACAGATTCTCAATTGGATTGAGGTCTGGGCTTTAGCTAGGCCATTCCAAGACATTTAGAATGTTTCCCCTTAAACCACTCGAGTGTTGCTTTAGCAGTATGCTTAGGGTCATTGTCGAACGCTTCTGGCACCCGCCCACCCGACTAGAATCACCACTCTCGACGGGTCTGACCTAGAGTATGTGGACAACTACAAATACCTAGGTGTCTGGTTAGACTGTAAACTCTACTTCCAGACTCACATTAAGCATCTCAATCCAAAGTTAAATCTAGAATCGGCTTCCTATTTCGCAACAAAGCCTCCCTTCACTCATGCTGCCAAACATGCCCTCGTAAAACTGACTATCCTACCGATCCTTGACTTCGGCGATGTCATTTACAAAATAGCCTCCAACACTCTACTCAGCAAATTGGATGTAGTCTATCACAGTGCCATCCCGTTTTGTCTCCAAAGCCCCATACACTACCCACCACTGTGACCTGTACGCTCTTGTTGGCTGGTCCCTCACTACATGTTCGGTCGTCAAACCCACTGGCTCCAGGCCATCTATAAATCACTGCTAGGCAAATCCCGCCTTATCTTAGCTCATTTGGTCACCATAGCAGCACCCACCCGTAGTCTGCGCTCCAGCAGGTATATCTCACTGGTCATTCCCAGCCAACACTCCTTTGGCCGCCATTCCTTCCAGTTCTCTGCTGCCAATGACTGGAACGAATTGCAAAAATCTCTGAAGCTGGAGACTCTTATCTCCCTCACTAACTTTTAAGCATCAGTTGTCAGAGCACCTTACCGATCACTGCACATGTACACA
This sequence comes from Coregonus clupeaformis, assembly GCF_020615455.1. NCBI lineage: Eukaryota > Metazoa > Chordata > Actinopteri > Salmoniformes > Salmonidae > Coregonus > Coregonus clupeaformis. The sequence goes on along the minus strand of NW_025535472.1, from coordinate 1,444 downwards.
GCCCACCTGAAAGTAGCCCCACCCAACTACCTCATCCCTATATTGTTATTTATTTTGTTCTTTTGCACCCCAGTATCTGTATTTGTACATAATCTATTGCACATCTAGCATTCCAGTGTTAATATTAATTGTAATTAATTTGCACTATAGCCTATTTATTGCCTTACCTCCATAACTTGCTACATTTGCACACACTGTATATATATTTTCTGTTGTATTTTTTGACTTTGATTTTTATTTTTTATTTTTTTACCCCATATGTACAGTGGGGAAAAAAAGTATTTAGTCAGCCACCAATTGTGCAAGTTCTCCCACTTAAAAAGATGAGAGTGGCCTGTCATTTTCATCATAGGTACACGTCAACTATGACAGACAAAATGAGGGGAAAAAATCCAGAATATCACATTGTAGGATTTTTTATGAATTTATTTGCAAATTATGGTGGAAAATAAGTATTTGGTCACCTACAAACAAGCAAGATTTCTGGCTCTCACAGACCTAGCTTCTTCTTTAAGAGCTCCTCTGTCCTCCACTCGTTACCTGTATTAATGGCACCTGTTTGAACTTGTTATCAGTATAAAAAGACACCTGTCCACAACCTCAAACAGTCACACTCCAAACTTCACTATGGCCAAGACCAAAGAGCTGTCAAAGGACACCAGAAACGAAATTGTAGACCTGCACCAGGCTGGGAAGACTGAATCTGCAATAGGTAAGCAGCTTGGTTTGAAGAAATCAACTGTGGGAGCAATTATTAGGAAATGGAAGACATACAAGACCACTGATAATCTCCCTCGATCTGGGGCTCCACGCAAGATCTCACCCCGTGGGGTCAAAATGATCACAAGAACGGTGAGCAAAAATCACAGAACCACACGGGGGGACGTAGTGAATGACCTGCAGAGAGCTGGGACCAAAGTAACAAAGCCTAGAGTTGAAAGTCCGTGTTGCCCAGCGACAGCCCCAAAACATCACTGCTCTAGAGGAGATCTGCATGGAGGAATGGGCCAAAATACCAGCAACAGTGTGTGAGAAACCTTGTGAAGACTTACAGAAAACGGTTGACCTGTGTCATTGCTCAACAAAGGGTATATAACAAAGTATTGAGAAACTTTTTGTTATTGACCAAATACTTATTTTCCACCATAGTTTGCAAATAAATACCATTAAAATCCTACAATGTGATTTTCTGGAAGAAAAAATTCTCATTTTGTCTGTCATAGTTGACATTCCTATGATGAAAATTCAGGGCTCTCTCATCTTTTTAAGTGGGAGAACTTGCACAATTGGTGGCTGACTAAATACTTTTTTCCCCACTGTAACTCTGTGTTGTTGTTTTTATCGCACTTCTTTTTGCTTTATCTTGGCCAGGTCGCTGAGTTGTAAATGAGAACTTGTTCTCAACTGGCTTACCTGGTTAAATCTGTTAAAAAATAATAATAAT
>NW_025535471.1:0-96517 GCF_020615455.1 Coregonus clupeaformis | reverse complement strand
GGAGGGGGAGAGAGAGGGAGTCAGGAGAGCGAGAGAGATTAAACTTTGATTAGAACATCTTTGAGGGTGACACCATGTGTGTGTGGGGGTCTGCACTTCAAATCATGTCCCTGTGTGTGTGCACAAAACTCTTCTCCTTTTAGGAAAGTAGAAACGTTGTCATCTCTGTAGTGGTGGAGGATTACATATGTTGTCTTTTGACATGCCATCTATCTACACAATGCTGATGGACCCCATGTTGCGTCCATGCTGCTGCCCGCCCAGCCAGCAGTCATAAATTACTGTTCAATACAAACGTGGTAGATAGACAGAGAGGGGGAGTGGGACTATCTCTTCAACACTAGATAATGCCTTACAGAGGGAAACCTAATCAACTGAGAGCGAGGGAGAGCAGGGAGAGAGAGCAGAGAGAGAGAGAGAGGAGGAGAGATAGAGAGGTTCAGTGCATTAGCAGTCGGAGCACTTAGCGTGTGGAATACCATTCATTATTCATTAGCTAATTCACCATGTATAGTAATTAAAAACACAGCTCGGTCCAAACGGAATGTGCTATTATAGGTAACAACGGATTTTTCTCACATCATTCTAAAGAGATTGCTGTTTCAATCAGTGCAATCAAGCCTCAGACTTTGTGATTCATTTAGCATATAGCAGCACTTCCAGATGAATACTCATGAACGTGAACACTTGGAAATGGAAGGATAGACAGTTATGTGTAAAAATGTCAAAGGAAAAAGCAACCATAGTGTGAGATCTCCGTGATGTTGAATTGATTCTCTTTAAAAAAAATCTTCACCCAATTCACATATCTGCATTGTGACATCACATTATTGCATTTGTTTTCCCTTTACAAGAGAGTGAGAAGGACAAGAAGTAGAGTGAGAAAAAGCTTTGTGGAGTTACGGCTGCTGGACAGGAGCTCTCTCTCTCTCCACGTCTCTCTCTCTCTCTCTCTCTCTCTCTCTCTCTCTCTCTCTCTCTCTCTCTCTCTCTCTCTCTCTCTCTCTCTCTCTCTCTCTCTCTCTCTCTCTCTCTCTCTCTCTCTCTCTCTCTCTCTCTCTCTCTCTCTCTCTCTCTCTCCCTCTCCCTCTCCCTCTCCCTCTCTCCCTCTCCCTCTCCCTCTCCCTCTCCCTCTCCCTCTCTCTCTCTCTCTCTCTCTCTCTCTCTCCCCTCCCTCTCCCTCTCTCTCCTCCCCCTCCCTCTCCCTCTCCCTCTCCCTCTCCCCCCTCTCTCTCTTCGCCTGGGTGCAAAATGTGGCGCTCATCCCCTGAATACAGATGGCATTACACAAGCAATCTTGTAAAGAGCTGAGATGCACTGACGTGCTGGTGGCTGGAACGACCAGAGAGCTAGGGTCCAGATCCACTGCCTTGTCATGCCAAGCACCTACAGTGTCATCAGAAAGTATTCATACCCCTTGACTTATTCCACATTTTGGTATGTTACAGACTGAATTCAAAAATTGATTAAATTTAATTCTTCTCACCAATCTACACACAATACCCCATAATGACAAAGTGAAAACATGTCACTACAACTCGATTGAAGTCCACCTGTGGCGAATTCAATTGTTTGGACATGATTTAGAAAGAAACACACAGGTCCCACAGTTGACAGTGCATGTCAGAGCAGAAACTAGTCCAAGGAACTGGCCGTAGATCTCCCAGATAGAATTGCGATGAGGCACATATCTGGGGAAGGGTGTTGAAAGTTTCCAAGAGCACAGTGGTCTCCATCATTGGGAAATATGGAACTGCCTAGAGCTGGCTGTCTGATCAAACTGAGCAACCGGGCAAGAAGGACCTTGGTCAGGAAAGAAGAACCCAAATGACCACTCTGACAGAAGTAATGATGGACTGTTGTTTCTCATAGCTTATTTGAGCTGTTCTTGCCATAATATGGACTTGGTCTTTTACCAAATAAGGCAATCTTCTGTCACAACACAACTGATTGGCTCAAACGCATTAAGAAGGAAAGAAATTCCACAAATTAACTTTTAACAAGGCACACCTGGTTGAGAGAATGCAAAGAGTGTGCAAAGCTGTCATCAAGGCAAAGGGTAGCTATTTGAAGAATCTTAAATATAAAATATATTTTGATTTGTTTAACACTTTTTTGGTTACTACATGATTCCATTTCATAGTTTTTGTCACGAGTTACAAAGCCAGAACCCAGAAGCAGACCAGGACAAGGTAAGTTGAAACGAGGTGAGTGTTTATTTACAAATTCAAGAGTGATGCTGAATAATCCAGGGAACAGAGCGGGCGGCGTTGATTAGTTGTTGGGGGTGCAGTGGTTGATCCCGTCATGGCTCGGCAGCCGCCACCACCAGGCAGAGGTTGGATGAAGGTTCCGGACGAGTGACTGCAGATGGAACAAAAACGGAGGTAAGTAAACAACAAACCAACAAGGTGCAAAACAACAAAACTAACGCTAGAAGCTCTAAGACTGATACTCTGGTAAACCTACTGTTCATGGCTAACGATCCGGCAGGGAATGGATGTTAGGCCAGAGCCTAAGAAGGGTGATGATCAGGACCAGGTGTGCAGATTGCTGATGGGATGCAGGTGCGAAATCAAGAGAGCTCCCCGGAGCGTTCCAGAACCCTCGGGAAACTGGAGATCCCGAGCAGAAAAACTAGTCCACAGACAGGACCCGACTCAGACTGCCGGGATCGTTACAGTACCCCCTCCGACGAACGCCACCGGGCGGACTCCCGGAGCGCCAGGATGGAGGCGGTAGAAGTCACGGATGAGGTCAGCATCTAGGATCTGTCGCCGCGGAATCCAACTCCTCTCTTCAGGACCATACCCCTCCCAGTCCACGAGATACTGGAAACCCCGGCCCCGCCGTCTGGAATCCATGATGCGTCGCACCGTGTAGGCAGGACCACCTCCGATCATCCGAGGAGGAGGAGGAGGAGGCGGAGGAGGCAACAGAGGACTGAGGAAAACAGGCTTGAGGCAGGAGACATGAAAAGGTGGGATGGACTCTGAGCGTCCTCGGGAGTTTGAGTCGAACTGCCACCGGGTTGATCACCTTCTCCACCACAAACGGACCAATGAACTTCGGTAACAACTTCCTAGACTCAGTCCGTAAAGGAAGATCCCGTGTGGCCAACCAGACCCTATCTCCGATGGTGTAGGTGGGAGCGGGGATCCGGCGACGATTCGCCTGGAGCTGATACCGGTCCGAAACTCTAAGGAGTGCCTTTCTGGCCCGATGCCAGGTCCGGTGGCAACGACGAATATGGGCCTGAACAGAAGGCACTGAGAGCTCCTTCTCCTGAGAAGGGAACAAGGGAGGTTGGTAGCCATACAGGCACTGGAAGGGAGACATCCCAGTGGCAGATGTAGGGAGAGTATTGTGGGCATACTCAACCCAAGGCAACTGAGAGACCCAGGAGGTGGGGTTGGAAGAGGCCAGGCAGCGTAGCGTGGATTCCATCTTCTGGTTGGCTCTCTCCGCCTGACCATTAGATTGGGGGGTGAAAACCAGATGTGAGACTGACTGTAGCTCCAATGGCCAAACAGAAGGACTTCCAGACAGCAGAGGTAAACTGAGGGCCACGGTCGGAAACGATATCACTGGGCAACCCGTGGACCCTGAAAACCTCCCTAACCAGGATCTCGGACGTCTCCGAGGCAGAGGGGAAGCTTGGCAATTGGCACAAAGTGGGCGAACTTGCTGAATCTGTCCACGATAGTCAGAACGACCGTGTTCCCCTCAGAAGCGGGCAACCCAGTGACAAAGTCCAGGGCCAGATGCGACCATGGTCGCCGGGGAATAGGGGGGGGGTGAAGTAGTCCAGAGCTGGGCCGATTGGTACCCTTATTCTGCGCACACACTGGACAGGCAGCAACATAACCCCGAGTATCCTCGGCCATGGCAGGCCACCAAAACGTCTGCGAAGAAACGCCATCGTCCGAGCCACGCCAGGGTGACAAGCCATCTTGCTGGCGTGGGACCATTTGAGGACCGCAGGACGAACCGACTCAGGCACAAACAACCGACCGGGTGGACCGTTACCGGGACCGGGCTGCGTCCGAAGAGCCGCCATCACCTCCTCCTCAATCTTCCACCTAACAGCTCCCACGACGCAGTTCCGGGGGAGAATTGTCTCGGTCTTGGACCCACCCTCCTCCGTCTTGGAGAACATCCGAGACAAGGCGTCCGCCTTGCCGTTCTTAGATCCAGGTCGGAACGTCAGGGAAAAATTGAATCGTCCGAAAAACAACGACCACCTGGCCTGACGGGAGTTGAGACGTCTAGCCGATTGCACGTAAGCAAGATTCTTGTGGTCAGTCCAGACAATAAACGGTTGCTCCGCCCCTCCAACCAGTGGCGCCACTCCTCCAAGGCAAGTTTCACCGCGAGAAGCTCCCGGTTACCCACATCGTAATTCCTCTCCGCAGGCGAAAGGCGACGAGAGTAGTAGGCGCAGGGATGGAGTTTACTGTCCGTGGAGCATCGCTGCGACAGGATGGCGCCAACTCCCACATCAGACGCGTCCCACTTCAACGACGAACTGACGGGCCGTGTCCGGTTGAGAGAGAATCGGTGCGTTGGTGAATCGCCTCTTCAAATCCAGAAACGCTCGATCCGCCTCCGGATTCCACTTGAAGCTCCTGATACTGGAAGTCAAGGCAGTTAACGGAGCGGCCACACGGCTGTAATCCCGGATGAATCTGCGGTAGAAATTCGCAAACCCCAAAAATCTCTGGAGCTGCAATCTCGTACCGGGCTGGGCCCATTCCAGAACCGCTCTAACCTTCTCCTGGTCCATCCTAATCTCTCCCCTGGAGATGATGTACCCGAGAAAGGATGTCGTGTGGGCGTGAAACTCGCACTTCTCGGCCTTCACGAACAGGCGATTCTCCAACAATCGCTGCAGAACCTGCCGGACATGCTGGACGTGGTCGGAAGGTTCCTTCGAGAAGATCAGAATGTCATCCAGGTAAACAAACACAAAGAGACCCATCATATCTCTCAGGACGTCGTTCACCATACTCTGGAATACCGCTGGAGCATTGGTCAGTCCAAACGGCATCACCTGATACTCGAGTGACCCATCGGTGTATTGAAACCCGTCAACCACTCGTCTCCCTCTCTGATCCGGACCATGTGATACGCATTGCGTAGGTCTAGCTTGGTGAACACCGTAGCACCCTGTAAGGAGTCGAAGGCAGAACTCATCAAGGGCAGGGGATACTTGTTCTTGACCGTGATGTCATTCAACCCCCCGATAATCAATACACGGTCGAAGAGAGCCATCCTTCTTACCCACAAAGAAGAATCCTGCCCCCAGGGGTGATGACGAGGGACGAACGAGACCAGCAGCTAGGGACTCCTTGATGTAGGTCTCCAAAGCCTCACGTTCAAGGCGGGAGATACTGTATAACCTTCCCTTGGGGTAGACAGCTCCAGGGAACAGGTTGATGGCACAATCATATGGTCGGTGGGGAGGGAGTGACAGAGCCTTCTGCTTACTGGAACACTTCCCCAAATCGGTGATATGTCTCGGGAACCAGGGACAAATCTGGGGGTTTAGCCTCAATCACCTGACTGGGAACCGAATGGGGACAGGCAGTCTTGAGACAGTTAGCATGACAATCAAGGCTCCAACTCGTTACCTTGCCCGTCACCCAATCGAACGTGGGATTGTGTTCCTTCAGCCAGGGGTATCCAAGGACCAGAGGAACATGGGAAGACGGCAGAATGAAGAATGAAATCATCTCCGAATGATTCCCCGACAACAGCATCTTAACCGGTTCAGTCCTCATCGTGATACGTGCCAGACTACTGCCGTTCAGAGTGGTCGCTTCAATGGCTTCCGGCAATTGCTCCTTGGAAAGCCCCAGCTGTTCCACCAACTCGGCATCAAGAAAGCTTCCCATCGGCACCTGAATCGATAAAAGCGTTAATCGCTAAGCTCTGATTCCTGTTCACAAGGGTAGCCGGAAACGGGTCTGACAGAGGTACTGAGAGGTTGAAACTGGCTCGCTAAAAGTCCTCCCAACTTTAGCGAGCCGGGCAGTTTGACGACCGCCGGGAACAAGTGGAGATGTAATGTCCCGAGCTACCACAGTAGAGGCAGCAGTTGGTCTTACGTCTATGTTGACGCTCCTCCTTGGTTAACCCGTGCCGCCCCACTTGCATGGGTTCAGAATCGGGAGAGAGAACCTCTCCACTAATCCTTTGTGGTGGAGAATGATCGACGTGTTCTGGTCCACCACCCGACCCGACTGGGAACTGAGAAGCTGATCGACTGGACGGACCCCATTGCTTCTCCCTCCTTCGCTCTCGGACTCGATTATCCACCCGAATAGACAAGGCTACCAAGCTGTCCAGGTCACTAGGCTCCGGATAGGAGATCAGCTCATCCTTGAGCTGCTCCGACAGACCCTGGTAAAAGGCCGCTTGCAGAGACTCCTCATTCCACCCACTCTCCACAGCCAACGTCTTGAACTCGATCACGAAGTCGGCCACGCTGCGAGTTCCTTGGCGAAGCGAAAACAGGCGCCTAGCTGCGTCCCTCCCTCGGACGGAATGGTCGAAGAGCTTCCTCATCTCGGCCGTGAACCCCTGGTATGAAGCCATGCAGGGGTCTTGTCGTTCCCAAACGGCCGAAGCCCACTCCAGCGCTCGACCACGCAGCAACTCAATCACAAAGGCTATCCTAGCCTTGTCTGTGGCATAAGAGTAGGGCTGTAGATCGAACACTAACCCACACTGCATAAGGAAAGAACGGCATCTTCCCAGCTCCCCCTCATATTTATCCGGCGTCGGAACCTTGGGCTCACGGAAGGACACCGCTTCAGACGCGGCAGGCGAGATGGGTGAAACCGGTAGTGGATCCTCCACCGGAAACTTGCGCTGGTTCTGGACCTCCGTCAGACCGGTAGAAAGGTTCCGAACTGCCAACGCGATCTCCTGTAGCTCCGTGCTATGATGGCCCAACATCTTCTCCTGATGGGTAATGGCATGGCGAACAGAGTCCAGGTCCGCTGGGTTCATTACTGGCCGGATCGTTCTGTCACGAGTTACAAAGCCAGAACCCAGAAGCAGACCAGGACAAGGTAAGTTGAAACGAAGGTGAGTGTTTATTTACAAATTCAAGAGTGATGCTGAATAATCCAGGGAACAGAGCGGGCGGCGTTGATTAGTTGTTGGAGGTGCAGTGGTTGATCCCGTCATGGCTCGGCAGCCGCCGACCACCAGGCAGAGGTTGGATGAAGGTTCCGGACGAGTGACTGCAGATGGAACAAAACGGAGGTAAGTAAACAACAAACCAACAAGGTGCAAAACAACAAAACTAACGCTAGAAGCTCTAAGACTGATACTCTGGTAAACCTACTGTTCATGGCTAACGATCCGGCAGGGAATGGATGTTAGGCCAGAGCCTAAGAAGGGTGATGATCAGGACCAGGTGTGCAGATTGCTGATGGGATGCAGGTGCGGAAATCAAGAGAGCTCCCCGGAGCGTTCCAGAACCCTCGGGAAACTGGAGATCCCGAGCAGAAAAACTAGTCCACAGACAGGACCCGACTCAGACTGCCGGGATCGTTACAGTTTTGATGTCTTCCATATTATTCTATAATGTAAAGAATAGTAAAAATATAGAAAAACCCTTGAATGAGTAGTGTACATGTAGGTAGGGGTAAAGTGACTATGCTCAGCTGGTAGAGCATGGCGCTTGCAACGCCAGGGTTGTGTGTTCGATTCCCACGGGGGGCCAGTATGAAAAAATGTATGCATTCACTAACTGTAAGTCGCTCTGGATAAGAGCATCTGCTAAATGACTAAAATGTAAATGTAATAATAAACAGAGAGTAGCAGCTCTGTGTGTGGACGTGTTTAACCAGAAGTCCCCACAAGAATAGTAAACCAAGAAAAAATGGACCAACTGGGGACATTTTGTTGCTCCCCACAAGGTCAAATGTTATTTCTAGAGGGTTTAGGGTTAAGGTTAGAATTAGTGTTAGGGTTAGAATTAGGTTTAGGGTTAAGGTTAGAATTAGAGTTAGGGTTAGAATTAGGTTTAGGGTTAAGGTTACGTTTCGGGTTACGTTTCGGGTTAGAGCTAAGGTTACGTTTTGGGTTAAGGTTAGGGTTAGGGTTAGGGAAAATAGGATTTTGAATGGGACTGAATTGTGTGTCCCCACAAGGTTAGCCGTACAAGACTGTGTGTGTGTGTGTGTGTGTGTGTGTGTGTGTGTGTGTGTGTGTGTGTGTGTGTGTGTGTGTGTGTGTGTGTGTGTGTGTATGTGTGTGTGTGTGTGTGTGTGTGTGTGTGTGTGTGTGTTTGGAGTGTCAGTGTAGTATGCATGGGTATGTGGTTAGAGTCCAGTGAGTGTACATAGAACCTGTGTAAGAGTCCTGTATGAGGAGTCCATGGCGTTTTGGTATCACACATTTTCAATTCCGACCTTGCGAAGGGTGTAGAAATCCATTTTTATGGTGGGGTTTTGACACTAAAGTATAGAAACCCATTCCCATGTCAACCATTTGTCCTATCAGCACTATCACACCTGATTCAACTGGTCAACTCATTCTTCAAGCCCTTGATTAGCTGCATCAGGTGTGCTAGTGCTGGGATATAGCAAATATGTGCAACAGCCAATGGCTGGGGGTTCCTGAGAGTGGATTGGTCATTTTGTTTCTCCCCACAAGGTCAAATGCTATTTCTAGAGGGTTTAGGGTTAAGGTTAGAATTAGAGTTAGGGTTAGAATTAGGTTTAGGGTTAAGGTTAGAATTAGAGTTAGGGTTAGAATTAGGTTTAGGGTTAAGGTTAGAATTAGAGTTAGGGTTAGAATTAGGTTTAGGGTTAAGGTTACGTTTCGGGTTACGTTTAGGGTTAGAGCTAAGGTTACGTTTTGGGTTAAGGTTAGGGTTAGGGTTAGGGAAAATAGGATTTTGAATGGGACTGAATTGTGTGTCCCCACAAGGTTAGCCGTACAAGACTGTGTGTGTGTGTGTGTGTGTGTGTGTGTGTGTGTGTGTGTGTGTGTGTGTGTGTGTGTGTGTGTGTGTGTGTGTGTGTGTGTGTGTGTGTGTGTGTGTGTGTGTGTGTGTGTGTGTGTGTGTGTGTGTGTGTTGGAGTGTCAGTGTAGTATGCATGGGTGTGTGGTTAGAGTCCAGTGAGTGTACATAGAACCTGTGTAAGAGTCCTATATGAGGAGTCCATGGCGTTTTGGTATCACACATTTTCAATTCCGACCTTGCGAAGGGTGTAGAAATCCATTTTTATGGTGGGGTTTTGACACTAAAGTATAGAAACCCATTCCCATGTCAACCATTTGTCCTATCAGCACTATCACACCTGATTCAACTGGTCAACTCATTCTTCAAGCCCTTGATTAGCTGCATCAGGTGTGCTAGTGCTGGGATATAGCAAATATGTGCAACAGCCAACGGCTGGGGGTTCCTGAGGAGTGGATTGGTCAACACTGATCTAGCGCAGTAGGTTTGGGAGACATGGATTGGTCAACACTGATCTAACACAGTAGGTTTGGGAGACATGGATTGGTCAACACTGATCTAACGCAGTAGGTTTGGGAGACATGGATTGGTCAACACTGATCTAACACAGTAGGTTTGGGAGACATGGATTGGTCAACACTGATCTAACACAGTAGGTTTGGGAGACATGGATTGGTCAACACTGATCTAACACAGTAGGTTTGGGAGACATGGATTGGTCAACACTGATCTAACACAGTAGGTTTGGGAGACATGGATTGGTCAACACTGATCTAACACAGTAGGTTTGGGAGACTCAATCCCTTGACTGGTCATGAAAGGTCTTTATTATCACTGAATGACTGATAAAAGTAGACATGAAATTGCACTCATCACAACGCATGCCTACATACGTATTGGATCTACCATAGCAATATCAAGTCAACAACAATGGTTGTGATCAGACTAATACACAGGAGAGCGAGAGAGAACCCGGCCTCGTGTCTAGATAGCCGCTAGCAGACGTTGACTTGATTGTTGATTACGGGGAGACTCCCAGTCCCGGCGATGTCATATTCATGAGCCAAATGGTGCATGTTGTAATATGCATGAGCAAATGAGATGTGTGGAGCACAAGCGGAGACAGCTCCAAATGCACCGGGATTCATAAACACTGCTTTGATTCTTTTTCCGGCCATAATAAATTGATGCAAATGTTGTTTTCTTGTATCATTGATCCAGTTACTATGTTCCCTGCAGTAATGCAGTCACTTTCTCATTTAAGGGGATTTATCAGAGAAGGGGAAATGGAGGCTGTCTATGTGGGGCCATATTATCTGGGTCCTATTCACTAGGGAACACGTAGCTAAACTTTTTACAACGGAAAACAAAAACTAGCATCTCTCATTGGACTGCTTCTGGTAGCCGTTCCCTGTTTCAGTCCGTTTTCTTCAGTTCGGTGCCAAATGAATACAACCCTGTTTGCCTGGGCTGGGGAACGGAAGGGTGTCTAATCAAACAGAGCCGTTTTTTTTAAAGGTCCCCCTTCAGATGAGGCTGTGTTCATGACCCAGGATCAAGGAGACAAGACAGGCCTTTTCTTCACCATGGAGCCAGTCAGGGCCGGACTGGGGGGAGAGCAGCTAGGAGGGGCTTGAGGGAAGTGTTCAGGATAAAAGATGACTGTATCTTATAAAGATAACACTTGTGGGCGATGTCAGAGGAGAGAATACTTGTACACACATTTTATTGTAGGGTTTGTTGCTGTGGATACATAGGCATCTGCTTATGAGCTTCTAATAAAATATGCTAATCAGGCATTGTTGAGTGCTTGTCAAATATTACTGTAGCTAATACTTCATTAGCGCTATTCAAGAAGCTGAAGCTGCAATGCTGTATAAGGCATCTACAGTATAACCTATCATATAAGATGCATAGAAGTACATACGTCATTAAATGTGGATGCTGAAAATTAAGGTGTTACATAAACAATGGCTTATGTCACACTCCATAGGCTAGGGGCCTTGGTTGCTGGGGCGCTACAGCTTACTGTGCCTTCAGAAAGTATTCATACCCCTTGATTTATTCCACATTTTGTTGTGTTACAGCCTGAATTCAAAATGGATACCATATTTATTTTTTCTTCTCACCCATCTACACATAATAATAATAATATGCCATTTAGCAGACGCTTTTATCCAAAGCGACTTACAGTCATGTGTGCATACATTTTTACGTATGGGTGGACCCGGGGATCGAACCCACTACCCTGGCGTTACAAGCGCCATGCTCTACCAATTGAGCTACAGAGGACCACAGATGACAAAGTGAAAACATGTTTTTAGAAATGTTTGCAAATTTATTGAAAATGAAATACAGAAATATCTAATTTACATACATACCGGTCAAAAGTTTTAGAACACATTCAAGGGTTTTTCTTTATTTTTACTATGTTCTACATTGTAGGATAATAGTGAAGATATCAAAACTATGAAATAACACATATGGAATCATGTAGTAACCATAAAAGTGTTAAACAAATCAAAATATATTTTATATTTGAGATTCTTCAAATAGCCACCCTTTGCCTTGATGACAGCTTTGCACACTTTTGGCATTCTCTCAACCAGCTTCATGAGGTAGTAACCTGGAATGCATTTCAATTAACAGGTGTGCCTTCTTAAAAGTTAATTTGTGTAATTTCTTTCCTTCTTAATGGGTTTGAGCCAATCAGTTGTGTTGTGACAAGGTAGGGGGTATACAGAAGATAGCCGTATTTGGTAAAAGACCAAGTCCATATTATGGCAAGAACAACTCAAATAAGCAAAGAGAAACGACAGTCCATCATTACTTTAAGACATGAAGGTCAGTCAATACGGAACATTTCAAGAACTTTGGAAGTTTCTTCAAGTGCAGTCGCAAAAACCATCAGGCGCTATGATGAAACTGGCTCTCATGAGGACCGCCACAGGAATGGAAGACCCAGAGTTAACTCTGCTGCAGAGGATACGTTCATTAGAGTTACCAGCCTCAGAAATTGCAGGCCAAATAAATGCTTCACAGAGTTCAAGTAACAGACACATCTCAACATCAACTGTTCAGAGGAGACCGTGTGAATCAGGCCTTCATGGTCAAATTGTTGCAAAGAAACCACTACTAAAGGACACCAATAAGAAGAAGAGACTTGCTTAGGCCAAGAAACACGAGCAATGGAAATTAGACCGGTCCAAATCTGTGTCTTTGTGAAACGCGGTGTAGGTGAGCGGATGATCTCCGCATGTGTAGTTCCCACCGTAAAGCATGGAGGAGGAGGTGTTATGTTGTGGGGGTGCTTTGCTGGTGACACTGTCTGTGATTTATTTAGAATTCAAGGCCCACTTAACCAGCATGGCTACCACAGCATTCTGCAGTGATACACCATCCCATCTGGTTTGGGCTTAGTGGGACTATCATTTGTTTTTCAACAGGACAATGACCCAACACACCTCCAGGCTCTGTAATGGCTATTTGACCAAGAAGGAGAGTGATGGAGTGCTGCATCAGATGACCTGGCCTCCACAATCCCCCGACCTCAACCCAATTGAGATGGTTTGGGATGAGTCGGACCGCAGAGGGAAGGAAAAGAAGCCAACCAGTGCTCAGCATATGTGGGAAATCCTTCAAGACTGTTGGAAAAGCATTCCAGGTGAAGTTGGTTGTGTAACGATCCCGGCAGTCTGAGTCGGGTCCTGTCTGTGGACTAGTTTTTCGGCTCGTGATCTCCAGTTTCCCGAGGGTTCTGGAACGCTCCGGGGAGCTCTCTTGATTTCCGCACCTGCATCCCATCAGCAATCTGCACACCTGGTCCTGATCATCACCCTTCTTAGGCTCTGGCCTAACATCCATTCCCTGCCGGATCGTTAGCCATGAACAGTAGGTTTATCAGAGTATCAGTCCTAGAGCTTCTAGCGTTAGTTTTGTTGTTTTGCACCTTGTTGGTTTGTTGTTTACTTACCTCCGTTTTGTTCCATCTGCAGTCACTCGTCCGGAACCTTCACCCCTACCTCTGCCTGATGGTCGGCGGCTGCCGAGCCATCATTGGACCAACAACTGCACCCTCAACAACTCATCCACGCCGCCCGCTCTGTTCCCTGGATTATTCAGCATCACTCGTGAATTTGTAAATAAACACTCACCTTCGTTTCAACTTACCTTGTCCTGGTCTGCTTCTGGGTTCTGGCTTTGTAACTCGTGACAGAACGATCCGGCCAGTAATGAACCCAGCGGACCTGGACTCTGTTCGCCATGCCATTACCCATCAGGAGAAGATGTTGGGCCATCATAGCACGGTACTACAGGAGATCGCGTTGTCAGTTCGGAACCTTTTACCGGTCTGACGGAGGTCCAGAACCAACGCAAGTTTCCGGTGGAGGATCCACTACCGGTTTCACCCATCTCGCCTGCCGCTTCTGGAGCTGTGTCCTTCCGTGAGCCCAAGGTTCCGACGCCGGATAAATATGAGGGGGAGCTGGGAAGATGCCGTTCCTTCCTTATGCAGTGTGGATTAGTGTTCGATCTACAGCCCTACTCTTATGCCACAGACAAGGCTAGGATAGCCTTTGTGATTGAGTTGCTGCGTGGTCGAGCGCTGGAGTGGGCTTCAGCCGTTTGGGAACGACAGGATCCCTGCATGGCTTCATACCAGGGGTTCACGGCCGAGATGAGGAAGCTCTTCGACCATTCCGTCCGAGGGAGGGACGCAGCTAGGCGCCTGTTTTCGCTTCGCCAAGGAACTCGCAGCGTGGCCGACTTCGTGATCGAGTTCAAGACGTTGGCTGTGGAGAGTGGGTGGAATGAGGAGTCTCTGCAAGCGGCCTTTTACCAGGGTCTGTCGGAGCAGCTCAAGGATGAGTTGATCTCCTATCCGGAGCCTAGTGACCTGGACAGCTTGGTAGCCTTGTCTATTCGGGTGGATAATCGAGTCCGAGAGCGAAGGAGGGAGAAGCAATGGGGTCCGTCCAATCGATCAGCTTCTCAGTTCCCAGTCGGGTCGGGTGGTGGACCAGAACACGTCGATCATTCTCCACCACAAAGGATTAGTGGAGAGGTCCTCTCTCCCGATTCTGAACCCATGCAAGTGGGGCGGCACGGGTTAACCAAGGAGGAGCGTCAACATAGACGTAAGACCAACTGCTGCCTCTACTGTGGTAGCTCGGGACATTACATCTCCACTTGTTCCCGGCGGTCGTCAAACTGCCCGG
Organism: Coregonus clupeaformis; assembly: GCF_020615455.1. Classification (NCBI taxonomy): domain Eukaryota; kingdom Metazoa; phylum Chordata; class Actinopteri; order Salmoniformes; family Salmonidae; genus Coregonus; species Coregonus clupeaformis. The sequence goes on along the minus strand of NW_025535471.1, from coordinate 82,315 downwards.
CTCGCTAAAGTTGGGAGGACTTTTTGCGAGCCAGTTTCAACCTCTCAGTACCTCTGTCAGACCCCGTTTCCCGGCTACCCTTGTGAACAGGAATCAGAGCTTAGCGATTAACGCTTTTATCGATTCAGGTGCCGATGGAAGCTTTCTTGATGCCGAGTTGGTGGAACAGCTGGGGCTTTCCAAGGAGCAATTGCCGGAAGCCATTGAAGCGACCACTCTGAACGGCAGTAGTCTGGCACGTATCACGATGAGGACTGAACCGGTTAAGATGCTGTTGTCGGGGAATCACTCGGGAGATGATTTCATTCTTCATTCTGCCGTCTTCCCATGTTCCTCTGGTCCTTGGATACCCCTGGCTGAAGGAACACAATCCCACGTTCGATTGGGTGACGGGCAAGGTAACGAGTTGGAGCCTTGATTGTCATGCTAACTGTCTCAAGACTGCCTGTCCCCATTCGGTTCCCAGTCAGGTGATTGAGGCTAAACCCCCAGATTTGTCCCTGGTTCCCGAGACATATCACGATTTGGGGAAGTGTTCAGTAAGCAGAAGGCTCTGTCACTCCCTCCCCACCGACCATATGATTGTGCCATCAACCTGTTCCCTGGAGCTGTCTACCCCAAGGGAAGGTTATACAGTATCTCCCGCCCTGAACGTGAAGCTTTGGAGACCTACATCAAGGAGTCCCTAGCTGCTGGTCTCGTTCGTCCCTCGTCATCACCCCTGGGGGCAGGATTCTTCTTTGTGGGTAAGAAGGATGGCTCTCTTCGACCGTGTATTGATTATCGGGGGTTGAATGACATCACGGTCAAGAACAAGTATCCCCTGCCCTTGATGAGTTCTGCCTTCGACTCCTTACAGGGTGCTACGGTGTTCACCAAGCTAGACCTACGCAATGCGTATCACATGGTCCGGATCAGAGAGGGAGACGAGTGGTTGACGGGTTTCAATACACCGATGGGTCACTTCGAGTATCAGGTGATGCCGTTTGGACTGACCAATGCTCCAGCGGTATTCCAGAGTATGGTGAACGACGTCCTGAGAGATATGATCGGTCTCTTTGTGTTTGTTTACCTGGATGACATTCTGATCTTCTCGAAGGAACCTTCCGACCACGTCCAGCATGTCCGGCAGGTTCTGCAGCGATTGTTGGAGAATCGCCTGTTCGTGAAGGCCGAGAAGTGCGAGTTTCACGCCCACACGACATCCTTTCTCGGGTACATCATCTCCAGGGGAGAGATTAGGATGGACCAGGAGAAGGTTAGAGCGGTTCTGGAATGGGCCCAGCCCGGTACGAGATTGCAGCTCCAGAGATTTTTGGGGTTTGCGAATTTCTACCGCAGATTCATCCGGGGATTACAGCCGTGTGGCCGCTCCGTTAACGGCCTTGACTTCCAGTATCAGGAGCTTCAAGTGGAATCCGGAGGCGGATCGAGCGTTTCTGGATTTGAAGAGGCGATTCACCAACGCACCGATTCTCTCTCAACCGGACACGGCCCGTCAGTTCGTCGTTGAAGTGGACGCGTCTGATGTGGGAGTTGGCGCCATCCTGTCGCAGCGATGCTCCACGGACAGTAAACTCCATCCCTGCGCCTACTACTCTCGTCGCCTTTCGCCTGCGGAGAGGAATTACGATGTGGGTAACCGGGAGCTTCTCGCGGTGAAACTTGCCTTGGAGGAGTGGCGCCACTGGTTGGAGGGGGCGGAGCAGCCGTTTATTGTCTGGACTGACCACAAGAATCTTGCTTACGTGCAATCGGCTAGACGTCTCAACTCCCGTCAGGCCAGGTGGTCGTTGTTTTTCGGACGATTCAATTTTTCCCTGACGTTCTGACCTGGATCTAAGAACGGCAAGGCGGACGCCTTGTCTCGGATGTTCTCCAAGACGGAGGAGAGTGGGTCCAAGACCGAGACAATTCTCCCCCGGAACTGCGTCGTGGGAGCTGTTAGGTGGAAGATTGAGGAGGAGGTGATGGCGGCTCTTCGGACGCAGCCCGGTCCCGTAACGGTCCACCCGGTCGGTTGTTTGTGCCTGAGTCGGTTCGTCCCTGCGGTCCTCAAATGGTCCCACGCCAGCAAGATGGCTTGTCACCCTGGCGTGGCTCGGACGATGGCGTTTCTTCGCAGACGTTTTTGGTGGCCTGCCATGGCCGAGGATACTCGGGGTTATGTTGCTGCCTGTCCAGTGTGTGCGCAGAATAAGAGTACCAATCGGCCCAGCTCTGGACTACTTCACCCCCTTCCTATTCCCCGGCGACCATGGTCGCATCTGGCCCTGGACTTTGTCTCTGGGTTGCCCGCTTCTGAGGGGAACACGGTCGTTCTGACTATCGTGGACAGATTCAGCAAGTTCGCCCCACTTTGTGCCAATTGCCAAGCTTCCCTCTGCCTCGGAGACGTCCGAGATCCTGGTTAGGGAGGTTTTCAGGGTCCACGGGTTGCCCAGTGATATCGTTTCCGACCGTGGCCCTCAGTTTACCTCTGCGGTCTGGAAGTCCTTCTGTTTGGCCATTGGAGCTACAGTCAGTCTCACATCTGGTTTTCACCCCCAATCTAATGGTCAGGCGGAGAGAGCCAACCAGAAGATGGAATCCACGCTACGCTGCCTGGCCTCTTCCAACCCCACCTCCTGGGTCTCTCAGTTGCCTTGGGTTGAGTATGCCCACAATACTCTCCCCTACATCTGCCACTGGGATGTCTCCCTTCCAGTGCCTGTATGGCTACCAACCTCCCTTGTTCCCTTCCCAGGAGAAGGAGCTCTCAGTGCCTTCTGTTCAGGCCCATATTCGTCGTTGCCACCGGACCTGGCATCGGGCCAGAAAGGCACTCCTTAGAGTTTCGGACCGGTATCAGCTCCAGGCGAATCGTCGCCGGATCCCCGCTCCCACCTACACCATCGGAGATAGGGTCTGGTTGGCCACACGGGATCTTCCTTTACGGACTGAGTCTAGGAAGTTGTTACCGAGTTCATTGGTCCGTTTGTGGTGGAGAAGGTGATCAATCCGGTGGCAGTTCGACTCAAACTCCCGAGGACGCTCAGAGTCCATCCCACCTTTCATGTCTCCTGCCTCAAGCCTGTTTTCCTCAGTCCTCTGTTGCCTCCTCCGCCTCCTCCTCCTCCTCCTCGGATGATCGGAGGTGGTCCTGCCTACACGGTGCGACGCATCATGGATTCCAGACGGCGGGGCCGGGGTTTCCAGTATCTCGTGGACTGGGAGGGGTATGGTCCTGAAGAGAGGAGTTGGATTCCGCGGCGACAGATCCTAGATGCTGACCTCATCCGTGACTTCTACCGCCTCCATCCTGGCGCTCCGGGAGTCCGCCCGGTGGCGTTCGTCGGAGGGGGGTACTGTAACGATCCCGGCAGTCTGAGTCGGGTCCTGTCTGTGGACTAGTTTTTCGGCTCGTGATCTCCAGTTTCCCGAGGGTTCTGGAACGCTCCGGGGAGCTCTCTTGATTTCCGCACCTGCATCCCATCAGCAATCTGCACACCTGGTCCTGATCATCACCCTTCTTAGGCTCTGGCCTAACATCCATTCCCTGCCGGATCGTTAGCCATGAACAGTAGGTTTATCAGAGTATCAGTCCTAGAGCTTCTAGCGTTAGTTTTGTTGTTTTGCACCTTGTTGGTTTGTTGTTTACTTACCTCCGTTTTGTTCCATCTGCAGTCACTCGTCCGGAACCTTCACCCTACCTCTGCCTGATGGTCGGCGGCTGCCGAGCCATCATTGGACCAACAACTGCACCCTCAACAACTCATCCACGCCGCCCGCTCTGTTCCCTGGATTATTCAGCATCACTCGTGAATTTGTAAATAAACACTCACCTTCGTTTCAACTTACCTTGTCCTGGTCTGCTTCTGGGTTCTGGCTTTGTAACTCGTGACAGGTTGAGAGAATGCCAAGAGTGTGCAAAGCTGTCATCAAGGCAAAGGGTGGCTATTTGAAGAATCGCAAATATAAAATATATTTTGATTTGTTTAACACTTTTTGGGTTACTTCATGATTCCATATATGTTATTTCATCGTTTTGATGTCTTCACTATTATTCTACAATGTAGAAAATAGTAAAAAAAAGAAAAACCCTGGAATGAGTAGGAGTGTCCAAACTTTTGACTGGTACTGTACATATTACCCTAATTGCCTCGATTACCACGTACCCCGCACATTGACTCGGTACTGCTACCCCTTTTATAGCCTAGTTATTGTTATTTTTATTGTGTTACTTTTTTTCCTTTAGTTCATTTAGCAAATTTGTCTTACTTTTTTTTAGAAACTCTGCATTGTTGGCTAAGGGCTCGTCAGTCAGCATTTCACGGTAAGGTTACACCTGTTGTATTCGGAGCATGTGACAAATAAAACTCCATTTGATTTGAAGATGCTCTCCATCCAACCCCTGCCCTGAAGCCGAACCATGGCAGAACTCCAACCTGCCATTTGCCCCATAGCATGGCTCCTCTAGAGCAACAATGTGGAGGGCTAAGCATGTCCTAAAGGAATACCTGGCCTAGCAAAACACTACGCAAATGCACCACCACGTATATACAGTAGGGAGAACAAGTATTTGATACACTGCCGATTTTGCAGGTTTTCCTACTTACAAAGCATGTAGAGGTCTGTAATTTTTATCATAGGTACACTTCAACTGTGAGAGACGGAATCTAAAACAAAAATCCAGAAAATCACATTGTATTATTTGTAAGTAATTAATTTGCATGTTATTGCATGACGTAAGTATTTGATACATCAGAAAAGCAGAACTTAATATCTGGTACAGAATCCTTTGTTTGCAATTACAGAGATCATAAATTTCCTGTAGGTCTTGACCAGGTTTGCACACACTGCAGCAGGGATTTTGGCCCACTCCTCCATACAGACCTTCAGGTTTCGGGGCTGTCGCTGGGCAATACGGACTTTCAGCTCCCTCCAAAGATTTTCTATTGGGTTCAGGTCTGGAGACTGGCTAGGCCACTCCAGGACCTTGAGATGCTTCTTACGGAGCCACTCCTTAGTTTCCCTGGCTGTGTGTTTCGGGTCGCTGTCATGCCGGAAGACCCAGCCACGACCCATCTTCAATGCTCTTACTGAGGGAAGGAGGTTGTTGGCCAAGATCTCGCGATACATGGCCCCATCCATCCTCTCCTCAATACGGTGCAGTCGTCCTGTCCCCTTTGCAGAAAAGCATCCCCAAAGAATGATGTTTCCACCTCCATGCTTCACGGTTGGGATGGTGTTCTTGGGGTTGTACTCATCCTTCTTCTTCCTCAAAACACGGCGAGTGGAGTTTAGACCAAAAAGCTCTATTTTTATCTCATCAGATCACATTACCTTCTTCCATTCCTCCTCTGGATCATCCAGATGGTCATTGGCAAACTTCAGACGGGCCTGGACATGCGCTGGCTTGAGCAGGGGGACCTTGCGTGCGCTGCAGGATTTGAACCCATGACGGCGTAGTGTGTTACTAATGGTTTTCTTTGAGACTGTGGTCCCAGCTCTCTTCAGGTCATTGACCAGGTCCTGCCGTGTAGTTCTGGGCTGATCCCTCACCTTCCTCATGATCATTGATGCCCCACGAGGTGAGATCTTGCATGGAGCCCCAGACCGAGGGTGATTGACCGTCATCTTGAACTTCTTCCATTTTCTAATAATTGCGCCAACAGTTGTTGCCTTCTCACCAAGCTGCTTGCCTATTGTCAGTGGCGGCTCCTGAAAAAATTCTCAGGAGGGGCAATTTTTCTGATGATTTAGGTGACCTACACACATTTAAAAAAAGATATGTCCAGCAACAACATGAAGACAGGGGCAGCATATAAGTCAATACCAGAAGCATTTATTGACTGATCTCAAAAGTGTTGGCTTACCAGGGTTGGTGGAGCCCTCAGTTTCATCTTTGCCTCGCAAAGCTAACTCAAACACTCCGCAAAACTTCACACACTGGATTAGCCGGCTGAGGATGTGGCGGTTCTTGCTAATGTCGTAGTAAATATATTTGTTATAGTGAATATGGAATATGATATGTTGAGTAAAATGTTGTGCTAAGATCTATTTAGGTCAGGAGCTGGTTATAAGTTCTGTTCCTATCCAATAACAATGGACAAAAGGGTCCTATCTTGTCAGCCTTGTCAGCAGGTGGCCAAGGACAACACCCACGCCATAGGCCTCTCAGTTCTTCCAACTCACGAGTTCTTGCTCTGAGGACACACACACACACAAACACACACACACACACATCATCACTGTTAAACACACACACACACACACACATCATCACTGTTAAACACACACACACACACACACACAAAAATCCCCTCTCTTAGGCTGAACATTTGAAGACAGAGAACCCGACTCAGAGCCAATGCAACAGTGACAGTAGCCTGCAGGGGACCTCGCCCAACTCATCAGGACCAATCAGAAGATCAGAACTACTAGATTGAACCTACTTCATTTATTGCATAAAATGTCTGCACACAATGTTTCGGGGCTCTCTTCAGATAATAATAATAATAATAATAATAATAATAATAATATGCCATTTAGCAGACGCTTTTATCCAAAGCGACTTACAGTCATGCGTGCATACATTTTTGTGTATGGGTGGTCCCGGGGATCGAACCCACTACCTTGGCATTACAAGCACCATGCTCTACCAGCTGAGCTACAGAAAGTGGATACTCATGGATGCGCATTGCAATTGTAAAATGTCAACACAATTGGAGACACCACGTCATTTTTGGAGACATGTTATTGACAGTAAACTATTGTAGATGCGACTGCTAACTAACTAAAACATTTTAGCTGGCTAGCTAATCATCTTAGCTAAATGTGGGGCAAACAATTCAGTTATTTACCGTTAATTTGAAGGATTGGGGTGAAAGAAATCGAGTTACATAGTGATACTTTACGATATACTGTATTGACAATATCGCAATATTTTAGCGCTAGTTGGCTGTACCTGCACCAAAACACCATTATTGTTCCTTCATAGCTTGTTCTCAATCTTTTCACATTGGGAGCCAATTTGTTTTCAGCACTTTTATTTCCATGACTGATCAAAACTCGTTCTCATGGCTTTCTGATCCCTCTGCAACAGACATATGGTGCGCAATAAAATCACAGTATCGAATCGCAATACGTATAGAATCATGAGACTCGCAATGCTGATGCATATATCTTATCGTGAGGTTCCTGGCAATTCCCAGCCCAAGTTCATTTGCCACAACAAATCTCTTCGCTAGCAAACGCGATGTCTTCTCCAAAACGGCAATGTGTCTCCAGCAATGTTTACTTTTTTGACGTTCTATGGCATCTCCACTTTCCAAGCATATATGACCACATGTAATATTTTGGTAAGTGATGCAAATAGTGAACTATGTAGGGCCAGGATGTAAAATATATGTAGCTGCAGCAATTTCTCTTATCTGATATGGTAAGTAATGGGGCTTAATTTATAGCTCCCTAAGAGTTTGACGAACGGGTCCGTGAACGCGATTCCAGATATATTTACCTCTGAATAAACTGCCTTTATTACACCATATCCACATCCAGTAAACTTGTGATTATCAACACTAACCTCATCGTTGTGGCGGCGGACAGCTAGCCTGTATCCCTCGTCATCCAGTTGAGTGAGTGGCAATGTCTTTTTTCGTTCGTACCAATTTTTGGAAAATCCTCGGGTGTAGGACTTTCCGCCTTTAGTAGAAACCTGTTGAATTATTAAATTTGGTCTGGGAGGTCCTAATTGTTTCGTTGCCAATTTATCTTCATTTGTTCGCCGACAAAAAGGAACTTCTTTCAAACAATCCACTCTTTTCTCAGTTACGTTCATGGTTACGTAACGTATGACGAAAGCGCGTAAGTGCAAGCCCACAGACACCCATTGAGATTGTATTGAAGGCTCTGAAATTTGAAAAAAATAGATTTTACATGGGAGTCTATGACAGAAGTTCTGGGCGATTTTCAATCTGACTGAAATCGCCCCAAAAGGGGGTGGAGCCATTTGAAGCACGACTTTAGCCTGATTCGACATTTAGTGGCAGTGTGGCACTGTGGCAGATCAGACGTATAGATTACAACACTGATAACTACTGTTGCCGTGATATAATTGATTAGAAAAAAAATCCCTTCCTTTTCCCGTTTGGCAGTGCGTCGCCCATATCGCCCTATTGAACAGGCCGTCCCTGCCTATTGTCCTGTTGCCCATCCCAGCCTTGTGCAGGTCTACAATTTTATCCCTGATGTCCTTACACAGCTCTCTGGTCTTGGCCATTGTGGAGAGGTTGGAGTCTGTTTGATTGAGTGTGTGGACAGGTGTCTTTTATACAAGTAACGAGTTCAAACAGGTGCAGTTAATACAGGTAATGAGTGGAGAACAGGAGGGCTTCTTAAAGAAAAACTAACAGGTCTGTGAGAGCCGGAATTCTTACTGGTTGGTAGGTGATCAAATACTTATGTCATGCAATAAAATGCAAATAAATTACTTAAAAATCATACAATGTGATTTTCTGTCACGGTTCCCTAAGACAGAACCCAGAAGCAGACCAGGACAAGGAGAGTTGAACGAAGGTGAGTGTTTATTTACATATTCAAAAGGTGCAGAATAATCCAGGAGACGGAGCGGGTGGCGGAGATGAGTAGGTGGAGGCGAAGTGGCAGATTAAATGATGGCACGGCAGGGGTTGGGTGAAGGTTCCGGGAGAATGATGTTAATGGCTAACGATCCGGCAGGGAATGGATGTTAGGCCAGAGCCTAAGAAGGGTGATGATCAGGACCAGGTGTGCAGATTGCTGATGGGATGCAGGTGCGGAAATCAAGAGAGCTCCCCGGAGCGTTCCAGAACCCTCGGGAAACTGGAGATCACGAACAGAAAAAACTAGTCCACAGACAGGACCCGACTCAGACTGCCGGGATCGTTACAGTACCCCCCCTCCGACGAACGCCACCGGGCGGACTCCCGGAGCGCCAGGATGGAGGCGGTAGAAGTCACGGATGAGGTCAGCATCTAGGATCTGTCGCCGCGGAATCCAACTCCTCTCTTCAGGACCATACCCCTCCCAGTCCACGAGATACTGGAAACCCCGGCCCCGCCGTCTGGAATCCATGATGCGTCGCACCGTGTAGGCAGGACCACCTCCGATCATCCGAGGAGGAGGAGGAGGAGGCGGAGGAGGCAACAGAGGACTGAGGAAAACAGGCTTGAGGCAGGAGACATGAAAGGTGGGATGGACTCTGAGCGTCCTCGGGAGTTTGAGTCGAACTGCCACCGGATTGATCACCTTCTCCACCACAAACGGACCAATGAACTTCGGTAACAACTTCCTAGACTCAGTCCGTAAAGGAAGATCCCGTGTGGCCAACCAGACCCTATCTCCGATGGTGTAGGTGGGAGCGGGGATCCGGCGACGATTCGCCTGGAGCTGATACCGGTCCGAAACTCTAAGGAGTGCCTTTCTGGCCCGATGCCAGGTCCGGTGGCAACGACGAATATGGGCCTGAACAGAAGGCACTGAGAGCTCCTTCTCCTGAGAAGGGAACAAGGGAGGTTGGTAGCCATACAGGCACTGGAAGGGAGACATCCCAGTGGCAGATGTAGGGAGAGTATTGTGGGCATACTCAACCCAAGGCAACTGAGAGACCCAGGAGGTGGGGTTGGAAGAGGCCAGGCAGCGTAGCGTGGATTCCATCTTCTGGTTGGCTCTCTCCGCCTGACCATTAGATTGGGGGTGAAAACCAGATGTGAGACTGACTGTAGCTCCAATGGCCAAACAGAAGGACTTCCAGACAGCAGAGGTAAACTGAGGGCCACGGTCGGAAACGATATCACTGGGCAACCCGTGGACCCTGAAAACCTCCCTAACCAGGATCTCGGACGTCTCCGAGGCAGAGGGAAGCTTGGCAATTGGCACAAAGTGGGCGAACTTGCTGAATCTGTCCACGATAGTCAGAACGACCGTGTTCCCCTCAGAAGCGGGCAACCCAGTGACAAAGTCCAGGGCCAGATGCGACCATGGTCGCCGGGGAATAGGAAGGGGGTGAAGTAGTCCAGAGCTGGGCCGATTGGTACTCTTATTCTGCGCACACACTGGACAGGCAGCAACATAACCCCCGAGTATCCTCGGCCATGGCAGGCCACCAAAAACGTCTGCGAAGAAACGCCATCGTCCGAGCCACGCCAGGGTGACAAGCCATCTTGCTGGCGTGGGACCATTTGAGGACCGCAGGACGAACCAACTCAGGCACAAACAACCGACCGGGTGGACCGTTACCGGGACCGGGCTGCGTCCGAAGAGCCGCCATCACCTCCTCCTCAATCTTCCACCTAACAGCTCCCACGACGCAGTTCCGGGGAAGAATTGTCTCGGTCTTGGACCCACTCTCCTCCGTCTTGGAGAACATCCGAGACAAGGCGTCCGCCTTGCCGTTCTTAGATCCAGGTCGGAACGTCAGGGAAAAATTGAATCGTCCAAAAACAACGACCACCTGGCCTGACGGGGAGTTGAGACGTCTAGCCGATTGCACGTAAGCAAGATTCTTGTGGTCAGTCCAGACAATAAACGGCTGCTCCGCCCCCTCCAACCAGTGGCGCCACTCCTCCAAGGCAAGTTTCACCGCGAGAAGCTCCCGGTTACCCACATCGTAATTCCTCTCCGCAGGCGAAAGGCGACGAGAGTAGTAGGCGCAGGGATGGAGTTTACTGTCCGTGGAGCATCGCTGCGACAGGATGGCGCCAACTCCCACATCGGACGCGTCCACTTCAACGACGTAACTGACGGGCCGTGTCCGGTTGAGAGAGAATCGGTGCGTTGGTGAATCGCCTCTTCAAATCCAGAAACGCTCGATCCGCCTCCGGATTCCACTTGAAGCTCCTGATACTGGAAGTCAAGGCCGTTAACGGAGCGGCCACACGGCTGTAATCCCGGATGAATCTGCGGTAGAAATTCGCAAACCCCAAAAAATCTCTGGAGCTGCAATCTCGTACCGGGCTGGGCCCATTCCAGAACCGCTCTAACCTTCTCCTGGTCCATCCTAATCTCTCCCCTGGAGATGATGTACCCGAGAAAGGATGTCGTGTGGGCGTGAAACTCGCACTTCTCGGCCTTCACGAACAGGCGATTCTCCAACAATCGCTGCAGAACCTGCCGGACATGCTGGACGTGGTCGGAAGGTTCCTTCGAGAAGATCAGAATGTCATCCAGGTAAACAAACACAAAGAGACCGATCATATCTCTCAGGACGTCGTTCACCATACTCTGGAATACCGCTGGAGCATTGGTCAGTCCAAACGGCATCACCTGATACCGGTGACCCATCGGTGTATTGAAACCCGTCAACCACTCGTCTCCCTCTCTGATCCGGACCATGTGATACGCATTGCGTAGGTCTAGCTTGGTGAACACCGTAGCACCCTGTAAGGAGTCGAAGGCAGAACTCATCAAGGGCAGGGGATACTTGTTCTTGACCGTGATGTCATTCAACCCCCGATAATCAATACACGGTCGAAGAGAGCCATCCTTCTTACCCACAAAGAAGAATCCTGCCCCCAGGGGTGATGACGAGGGACGAACGAGACCAGCAGCTAGGGACTCCTTGATGTAGGTCTCCAAAGCCTCACGTTCAGGGCGGGAGATACTGTATAACCTTCCCTTGGGGTAGACAGCTCCAGGGAACAGGTTGATGGCACAATCATATGGTCGGTGGGGAGGGAGTGACAGAGCCTTCTGCTTACTGAACACTTCCCCCAAATCGTGATATGTCTCGGGAACCAGGGACAAATCTGGGGGTTTAGCCTCAATCACCTGACTGGGAACCGAATGGGGACAGGCAGTCTTGAGACAGTTAGCATGACAATCAAGGCTCCAACTCGTTACCTTGCCCGTCACCCAATCGAACGTGGGATTGTGTTCCTTCAGCCAGGGGTATCCAAGGACCAGAGGAACATGGGAAGACGGCAGAATGAAGAATGAAATCATCTCCGAATGATTCCCCGACAACAGCATCTTAACCGGTTCAGTCCTCATCGTGATACGTGCCAGACTACTGCCGTTCAGAGTGGTCGCTTCAATGGCTTCCGGCAATTGCTCCTTGGAAAGCCCCAGCTGTTCCACCAACTCGGCATCAAGAAAGCTTCCATCGGCACCTGAATCGATAAAAGCGTTAATCGCTAAGCTCTGATTCCTGTTCACAAGGGTAGCCGGGAAACGGGGTCTGACAGAGGTATTGAGAGGTCGAAACTGGCTCGCTAAAAGTCCTCCCAACTTTAGCGAGCCGCGCAGTTTGACGACCGCCGGGAACAGGTGGCGAGGTAATGTCCCGAACCACCACAGTAGAGGCAACAGTTAGTCCTACGTCTGAGTTGGCGTTCCTCCTTGGTTAACCCGTGCCGCCCTACTTGCATTGGTTCAGAATCGGAAGACAGGACCTCTCCACTAATCCTGTGTGGTGGACGATGATCGACGTATTCTGGTCCAATCCCCGACCCGACTGGAACCTGAGAAGCTGATCGATTGGACGGACCCCATTGCTTCTCCCTCCTTCGCTCTCGGACTCGATTATCCACCCGGATAGACAAGGCTACCAAGCTGTCCAGGTCACTAGGCTCCGGATAGGAGATCAACTCATCCTTGAGCTGCTCCGACAGACCCTGGTAAAAGGCCGCTTGCAGAGACTCCTCATTCCACCCACTCTCCACAGCCAACGTCTTGAACTCGATCACGAAGTCGGCCACGCTGCGAGTTCCTTGGTGAAGCGAAAACAGGCGCCTAGCTGCGTCCCTCCCTCGGACGGAATGGTCGAAGAGCTTCCTCATCTCGGCCGTGAACCCCGGGTATGAAGCCATGCAGGGGTCTTGTCGTTCCCAAACGGCTGAAGCCCACTCCAGCGCTCGACCACGCAGCAACTCAATCACAAAGGCTATCCTAGCCTTGTCTGTGGCATAAGAGTAGGGCTGTAGATCGAACACTAACCCACACTGCATGAGGAAAGAACGGCATCTTCCCAGCTCCCCCTCATATTTATCCGGCGTCGGAACCTTGGGCTCACGGAAGGACACCGCTCCAGACGCGGCAGGCGGGATGGGTGAAACCGGTAGTGGATCCTCCACCGGAAACTTGCGCTGGTCCTGGACCTCCGTCAGACCGGTAGAAAGGTTCCGAACTGCCAACGCGATCTCCTGTAGCTCCGTGCTATGATGGCCCAACATCTTCTCCTGATGGGTAATGGCATGGCGAACAGAGTCCAGGTCCGCTGGGTTCATTACTGGCCGGATCGTTCTGTCACGGTTCCCTAAGACAGAACCCAGAAGCAGACCAGGACAAGGAGAGTTGAACGAAGGTGAGTGTTTATTTACATATTCAAAAGGTGCAGAATAATCCAGGAGACGGAGCGGGTGGCGGAGATGAGTAGGTGGAGGCGAAGTGGCAGATTAAATGATGGCACGGCAGGGGTTGGGTGAAGGTTCCGGGAGAATGATGTTAATGGCTAACGATCCGGCAGGGAATGGATGTTAGGCCAGAGCCTAAGAAGGGTGATGATCAGGACCAGGTGTGCAGATTGCTGATGGGATGCAGGTGCGGAAATCAAGAGAGCTCCCCGGAGCGTTCCAGAACCCTCGGGAAACTGGAGATCACGAACAGAAAAAACTAGTCCACAGACAGGACCCGACTCAGACTGCCGGGATCGTTACATTTTCTGGATTTTTGTTTTAGATTCCGTCTCTCACAGTTGAAGTGTACCTATGATAAAAATTACAAACCTCTACATGCTTTGTAAGTAGGAAAACCTGCAAAATTGGCAGTGTATCAAATACTTGTTCTCCCCACTGTATATGATTGCAGGACTATTCGATCAAAAGTGACATCGGGACGTTTTCTGGTAAGACTAACATTTTCCCCACTGCAATAAAGCTGGGTTTCAAATAACATGGTAAATATTGTATTATTGATTAAATGAATCCAACCGTGCACTCTTCTACAATGTAAGATTAGCACACAAGATGTAACAGCAATAAGAAATGTACGCCAAGACTGCTGCAGTTTCTAACCAACCTACGTTGAACAGAACCCTTCGACTGCTGAGGTAACCTTCCAAGGACAAGGCTAGCTCAATCAACATACAGTAGCCACATTTCTTTAGTCAGAAATTGATTTTCACAGTTATTTTGTAGAATCTTTACGTAGATGCAAAGCATGTCTGCAAGACCTGTCTGATCGGTCTGTTCAGTGGACATACTACTATACATGAATGAAGTGGGTAATTCACTCCACATTTGATTGGTCACTATAGCCCACACAAATGACTGACTCCATTTCCTCATGATGAATGACTGTGAGGGAATATCTGAACGTTCAAGTGGAGTGGAGTTATCAAGTCCATCTCTTTAAGAGTTAGGCAAAAAGAAAACGAGAGAGTAAAACAAGAAAGAGAGAGAAAGAAAGTGAGAGAGTAGAGAGAGGTAGAGAAAGGGGTGGGATTTGTGGGGGAAAAAAGGTGTGAATGAACGAAAATCATCTTTCTCCATCAACATGACAATCTATCATCGCTTTAGTTATCACCAAGAATTTCTAAAGGATTTTCCTGGTAAGGAGTGTGTTCAAAGGCTTCCTACGGATATGAACAGATGAGATATGCAGAGGCTTCGTGGCAAAGCCCTTTGGAGCTCTTTAGCATTATCAGTTTTGAAGCAGAGGCATCTTCTTCTGAAATACCTGTATTTTATCAGAGGCATCTTCTTCTGAAATACCTGTATTTTATCAGAGGCATCTTCTTCTGAAATACCTGTATTTTATCAGAGGCATCTTCTACTGAAATACCTGTATTTTATCAGAGGCATCTTGTACTGAAATAGCAGTATTTTATCTGTAGTGCTGTTGGATTATGTCATGTGTAGGAGTGTGATTAGGTAGGCAGAAAGGTGCCAACCATGGCTTGTTGGTGGGTGGTTGGTTTACACTGTAGCTACGCACTATTGGTCAAAGCTCTGCCGTACAACCGCCGTGTCTATACCTGGCAGATTCTATACCTGCAGTGACTCAGTGAATGGGTGCGTTTCAGATGCACACATTCTGTGCAGGTCTGCGCAGGACATCAGACGTTTGCAGTGACTGGAGAAATGTTTGAAGTATCGGGAAGCACATCAATATGATATGCTGATCTTCTAAACTCCACAGGCCTGCATACTGTAGACTTTGTGTTTTTGGAACGCACTCATTTGTTGAGCCCTTGTGATTCCATCCATGGAATCAGTGAGAGAGAGGAGGAAGTTCAGTGTTTCTCTGACCTAGACTTTCCCAGAGTCTATAATAAACATAAATGGTTGGAGGCGTGGGGCGGTTCTGACTCAAAACGCTCGCATTCTATATCCTGGTTCATATACTACGTTCCTATGAAAAGTCTCATTCTAGATTCCGGGTTACATACTACATTCCTGTGAAAAGTCTCAATGCATTATGTTGGTTCTATGTAAAGTGTTACCTTATTATTTTCTGGTCCCTGTCATGAACCATCTGAACTGTGTCCCTCTCGGGGATGAGATGCCATCTGTAAAGCTTAATCCACATTAGACAGAAAGCTAACATCACAGACAAGGGGGCAGGCCTGGCTTCTTCACATTTAGCATGCTAACTTTGATTTAAATGTCAGGATTGCAGAGTGACAGGCTGCGGAATTGGCTGAATAATCCCCTTTCAGGAGCACAGAACCATGACGATCCTGACTGCCACAGTGGCTGGAATACTGAAAAGAGTTCCACCGGTCTGGCTGGCTGGCTGATAGGTTGGTCGAACTCATTCACAAGCAGTCAACCTCATCGAGATGTGGCTAGCTGTCTCCAGACCAGACACAAACATATGTTTCATCAGGGGGGGAGGGTACAGTATCCATCCACCAAGACTGGATGGGCAGGAAGTTAGGGCCTGAATCAGGGTCAGTGCTCTGTGATATTGGGGAAGCCGCAGGAGACACAAGGTGAGCGGGATCGTTGTTTACTAGAAAGGAGGGACACAGAGACACACAGATACACTGACACTCATAAACTTGCACAGACACGCACTCTCACACACACACACACACACACACACTGTGGAATGTGTCTTCCTGGCTGTACAGTGCGGTAGATCCCTCAACTGAAACATTATTGAACATCAATCCTGTACCGTACGAGTGCAACAGGAAAGATCATGATCTTTGAAAAGTCCAAGCAGGTCAGAAATGAACATTCATCTCATCCTGGACTCGGTTTTACACAGATGAATCCATTTTATTTCCTCGGCTTGCAATCGTAAAACACTCAATGGGTGCAGGCAGCAGCTGCCTACTGGAAGCAGTGTTGGGAGACAGTTAAGTGATGCATGTAAATTGCTCGCCTGGTTACAACACTGACCCACTGCAGCATTCCAGTCTGGTTTAAACAGGCAGACAATATAGTCACCAAAGGTTTATCTAAGGCAAAGGCATTTAAAGCCTGGAGGTCCGATGTACTGCTGGTTTTCTGTTCTACCTGATAATTAATTGCACCCACCTGGTGTCCCAGGTCTAAATCAGTTCCTGATTAGAGGGGAACAATGAAAATCTGCAGTGATTTTTTACACATTATCGGACACTATCCGTGGTTGTCTGACAGCAAGACTCATATAATGTAACCATCCATGGCTATATCAACATGTACAGTTGAAGTCGGAAGTTTACATACACTTAGGTTGGAGTCATTAAAACTCGTTTTTCAACCACTCCACAAATTTCTTGTTAACAAACTATAGTTTTGGCAAGTCGGTTAGGACATCTACTTTGTGCATGACACAAGTAATTTTTCCAACAATTGTTTACAGACAGATTATTTCCCTTATAATTCACTGTATCACAATTCCAGTGGGTCAGAAGTTTACATACACCAAGTTGACTGTGCCTCTAAACAGCTTAGAAAATTCCAGAAAATGATATCATGGCTTTAGAAGCTTCTGATAGGCTAATTGATATAATTTGAGTCAATTGGAGGTGTACCTGTGGATGTATTTTAAGGACTACCTTCAAACTCAGTGCCTTTTTTCTTGACATCATGGGAAAATCAAAAGAAATCAGCCAAGACCTCAGAAAAAACATTGTAGACCTCCACAAGTCTGGTTCATCCATGGGAGCAATTTCCAAATGCCTGAAGGTACCACGTTCATCTGTACAAACAATTGTACGCAAGTATAAACACCATGGGACCACACAGCCGTCATACCGCTCAGGAAGGAGACGCGTTCTGTCTCCTAGAGATGAACGTACTTTGGTGCGAAAAGTGCAAATCAATCCCGGAACAACAGCAAAGGACCTTGTGAAGATGCTGGAGGAAACAGGTACAAAAGTATCTATGTCCACAGTAAAACGAGTCATATATCGACATAACCTGAAAGGCCGCTCAGCAAGGAAGAAGCCACTGCTCCAAAACCTCTATAAAAAAGCCAGACTACGGTTTGCAACTGCACATGGGGACAAATATCGTACTTTTTGGAGAAATGTCCTCTGGTCTGATGAATCAAAAATAGAACTGTTTGGCCATAATGACCATCGTTATGTTTAGTGGAAAAAGGGGGTTGCTTGCAAGCCGAAGAACACCTTCCCAACCGTGAAGCAAGGGGATGGCAGCGTCATGTGGGTGCTTTGCTGCAGGAGGGACTGGTGCACTTCACAAAATAGATGGTATCATGAGGAAGGAAAGTTTTGTGGATATATTGAAGCAACATCTCAAGACATCAGTCAGGAAGTTAAAGCTTGGTCGCAAATGGGTCTTCCAAATGGACAATGACCCCAAGCATACTTCCAAAGTTGTGGCAAAATGGCTTAAGGACAACAAAGTCAAAGTATTGCAGTGGCCATCACAAAGCCCTGACCTCAATCCTATAGACAATTTGTGGGCAGAACGGAAAAAGCGTGTGCGAGCAAGGAGGCCTACAAACCTGACTCAGTTACACCAGCTCTGTCAGGAGAAATGGGCCAAAATTCACCCAAGTTATTGTGGGAAGCTTGTGGAAGGCTACCCAAAACATTTGACCCAAGTTAAACATTTGAAAGGCAATGCTACCAAATACTAATTGAGTGTATGTAAACTTCTGACCCACTGGGAATGTGATGAAAGAAATAAAAGCTGAAAGAAATAATTCTCTCTACTATTATTCTGACATTTCACATTCTTAAAATAAAGTGGTGATCCTAACTGACCTAAGACAGGAAATTTTTATTAAGATTAAATGTCAGGAATTGTGAAAAACTGAGTTTAAATGTATTTGGCTAAGGTGTATGCAAACTTCAGACTTCAACTGTATACCATTTTATAAGATGTACCATTTTTATAAGACAAATATACATTATTAATTTATAAAGACCGTCAATATTATGCCTCGTTAAATTGTGGGGGGCAGATAAGATACCTTGTATTCCGGACGTGCACTGGATGGGCACTGTTAGTCGCTGATTGTTGCAGGATTGACACGCTCAAAAAAATGAATGATCTTTTAATAGAGTAAGATGGAACCAAAGACACTCTCTCTACTGGGTCGTCCCACCAAATAAGTGCCCTTTGATATTTTATGTAGAAATTGTGCACCAATATTGAATTTGAAAAGCCTGTTATATTCAATTAAGTGGCCTTTAATATACACCACATGGAGAATTTAATAAATCCGAATTTTTATATGATTAAAGACTTGCTAATGTGCCAAAATTCAGCATTTTGAAATGTCCCTCCATGCACCCTCTGTGATTTTCAGAAAGGTTTTAACCCACTTAACCACAGCATTTCTCCAAGTTTTCACCATCATTGTAAAGCCTAATTATTTTGTTGCTTTGACAAAGTAATTTCTGAACATTATTATTTACAGTGAGCTCCAAAGGTATTGGGACAGTGACACATTCTTTGTTGTTTTGGCTCTGTACTCCAGCACTTTGGATTTGAAATGATACAATCAATGTGCAGACTGTCAGCTTTAATTTGAGGGTATTGTCATCCATATCGGATTAACCGTTTTGAAATGACAGCACTTTTTGAACATAGTCCCCCCATTTTAGGTGACTAAAAGTATTGGGACAAATTCACTTATATGTGTATTAAAGTAGTCAAAAGCTTGTGACTCTACAAACTTATTGGATGCATTTGCTGTTTGTTTTGGTTGTGTTTCAGATTATTTGGTGCCCAATAGAAATTAATGGTAAATCATTTATTGTGTCATTTTGGAGTTGCTTTTATTGTAAATAAGAATATAACATGTTTCTAAACACTTCAACATTAATGTGGATGCTACGATGTTTACGGATAATCCTGAATGAATCGTGAATAATGATGAGTGAGAAAGTTACAGATACACAAATATCATAGCCCCCAAGACATGTTAACCTCTCACCATTACAATAACAGGGGAGGTTAGCATTTTTCTTTGGGGGGAGGGAGTATGATATTTGTGTGTCTAACTTTCTCACTCATCGTTATTCACGATTCATTCAGGATTATCCATAATCATGGTAACGTCCACATTAATGTAGAAGTGTTTGTAAACATATTGTATCATCCAAAGTGCTGGAGTACAGAGCCAAAACAACAACAAATGTGTCACTGTCCCGATATTTTTGGAGCTCACTGTATTTCCTGTGATTAGGGATTCATTTTAAGGTTAAAAAACAACAACCGGGCCCTCATTTTAAGATCAACCCTGTTCTGTGAACTGAACTCTCATTTTAATATGGTGAAACTATTCGTTTTTAAATATTTATTTCAAGAGAAATGTTTAACATCTAATGGTCAAATCATAGTGTAAAACCAGGTGAGCTGGTTCTACTCTTTTTTGGCAATTTTCTGGTGTTTTGTGGTGGACAACTGAGTGGGTCGAGCATAACACGTCAACCCTGTTACCCATAAATAGACAGGCAAAAAATATTTTTACAATTTCATTTTTTTGGGGCTTGCATTCAATTGCCCCTCCCTGTTGCATGAAACAAGCTTCCATTCCCCCTGCCACAAGAGGATTTATGGCTGATTTAAGATGAAATCGTCAACCCTGTTGCGGTCAACCCTGTTGCGGTCAACCCTGTTGCGGTCAACCCTGTTAGTTTATCTGGCACTTAATAGGCCTTACTGTAGTCATTTTTGTATTTAACCTCTTGGCATAGGAAAACTAGTTTTTTAACATTAAGGACATAATTAATGACATTATTTTAATGACAGAATGTTCAAATAGGCAGTGTATCTACTACAGTAGAAGTATGAGGCAGTGTATGGACTACAGTAGAAGTATGAGGCAGTGAAGTATGAAGTATGAGGCAGTTTTTTAACATTAAGGACAGTGTGAATGTAGCCTTCCCTCTACTTGTCATCTACAGTATTCTCCACTGAACAATGCTGACCAAGATCTTAACAAGCCTCCACTGGAGGACACTGATGTTAGCCCAATGTTTATGAATGACCTTTAAGAGAAAGTTCATCCTTTCAATAACAAATTAACGGGGAAGATTGGCACCACATTATTAGATGCAATTAGATGGTATCAATCTTTCTGACTCATTTGGGATTGAGGCTTGGATATTTCTCAAAATTAATATGATGAGATCTAGACCACAGATGGTGTGGAATACCAACTCAGCTTGACATGAGAACGCTTTTGAGGTATGAGAACATCAGACAACATTTTATTTAACTTCTACGTCATCGAAACCAAACTCTTGGCAAGTGATTCAAGCCAGACCTTGATACTTCATGTATTTGAAGATGCTTTAGAGGCCAGAAGTCAGTGAGAAACTCACTGTGATCTAAGTCGATAAACCAAGGCATCAGGCTGTGAAAAGTAACATAGTATTGATTCCATGCTCACAGGACACCCAACAGACGTGTCACTTCACACGATTAGTGGAATCTGCTTCCATGACTTGCACTGCTAAACATATTCAGTGCTATGGCATAGTAACAGTCAGTTTCAGGTCGAAGTAACTCAAGCAGATGACCAAACAGCTTACATCATAGTGATTAGTTAAACATGACTAATTTCAAGTGGTATATTATGCATATAGCAGACATGCCTTTGAGGAAAGAAATATGGGATTTAAGGTAATGTGTGTCTTGGCAAAACATATTAACATGATAGGGGTTTCCAATTCCCAGCATAAGCCAAAAAGTAAATATCATTATTCTTGAGCTGCTGGTCTGTTGGCAAATGGTGCATATGGAACATCATGTGATGAGATAATATACTTCATGGATATTTGAATTAATGTAATGGAAGAACCAATGTTACCAGTGAGAAACCGTTGAAATTAAAGTGCATGTCAATTGAAACATGCACGTTTTCTCAATGCACAGTTGCCTTAAACCTGCTAATGGACATGGCCTACAGGTTCATGGTTATTTATATTGGAGATACTTACATGAACACAGTATTGCTATCTAAAGAAATGTGCTTTCGTGTTCTGGGTAATGTGCTTTCGTGCTCGGGTAAATCTATATAGCAGGCCTAACAATGGATTGCCTTCCAGTAGCCTAACGGCGGTAATATTTTCAGTGCCACCTTCCAATGGACAGCTCCCATCAAAAGGCCACTGTATTAACACACCCAAGCGTGACGCCCCGTTGAGGTACCGCAGCTATAATATAACACACACTATTCCGAATCTGAATCAGCACCAAATGACATAACTCCTGGTTGGACATCATTCTCCTTCTGATCAACAGTGCTCTGAATCCGGTTGGGGAAAATCAACACTAATGCACTTCCATCACATTCCATTAGCGGCTGTGCCGCCGGAAGACCACTGGGGTTAAGACACCAGCAGACTCGTGTGGGCTGACACTCCGCTCGAGTAAATTGCTTTGAACGTCATAAATATCACGGTGGATTTAACAAGCACGGTTACAGAGTTAGGGGTTAAAAGCTAATAGGAGGGCCTAGTCATTTTACAAATATTACTCAAAACATCCATAATCTAAGAAGCCCTATTGGTGGAGAATTTGGTGGGTCAATCTGGTGGCCCCCGTGCTGCAAATGTGTCATTACCAAGCAGCATGACGAACCACACCTGAGCTGAATATGAATGACCATATGACGTATTCTAGCAACATTGGTATAATGGCTATAAAGGGGTTTACAGAATCTCGAATCTACCTAAACGCATTGTTTCACCAGACGGTACAGGCTATACCCCCCATCATTAAATAAATAAAGTATATTATTATGTATCTATTTATCTAACCACTCTCTCTCTCTCTCTCTCTCTCTCTCTCTCTCTCTCTCTCTCTCTCTCTCTCTCGCTCATAAACACATGCACACATACACACACGCAAACACGCACGCACACACACACGCGCACGCGCGAGAGAGCTTCACATGGTTTAATTATGTCTGTAAAAAAAAAAAAGTGAATTAACATCAACTGTTGTAAATGTAGCCCGACGCGACATTTTAGCGACATTAGTCTATAGCAGGAAAACCGTGTCGTGTTGAACACCCAAATGTAGGGTAGCCGAGACGGATAAGAACGGTGAAAGTGCAAACTTAATGTAGATATAAGACTTGAATAAATCAAATAAAAACATACTTACGCATTTTTCTCGAAGATATGGGATTGAGCTCAAAATGAAGCGAAAAACATAAAACACAGCAGGGCCAAGGTATCCGATTGGATTGGCTGTAAGAGCGATGCACAATTCTCACCCATGTGAAAGGATTCGAGGCAACCACACGTAGTCTACATGGACAGCAGCAGAATCAAAAACGCACGAAAACGAACCTCGAACGCAATAAAAAAAAAAAAAAAAAGATCAAAAAGAGGTGCATGAAATTGGGATTAATCCACCATTCCTGTGGCCACAGTGGAGAAAACCCGCGGGGTGCCGGTAGCTTTTGATTTTGTATTCCGATGGGGGGGAAATGCTGCTGAGTTTGTGAGAGAGCGATAAGTCTGGGGCTATTTCTTCATATAGCCCTTTCCTTTGGAACTGAACGTGGTGCCCTATATGGGATGTGTCAGTGAAATTATTCTTGAGCGCACACAGTTAATGCCATAAACCGAGATCGAAATGGACTATCCACATTTCGATTGATTTTCATCCCTTCTTGGTGCAGTTCTCTGATAGCCTACTGGAGGATTTGCAGAGGTATAGTGTCAGTTACCATAAAGGGTCACATGTCCGGGCAATATTCCGAACATGATCCATGTAGCTGTCATACTGACATAATATTTGGCAAGCGTCAAATCTCAAAAAAGAAAAAGTAGTCGAGGTGTGTGCATACATACATGCATGCCTCAATAGGACGCAGCCATTCTTATTCGAAGGTTCTTATCCAGATTCTTCAAACAACCACCAAAGCATCCATAGCCAATCCATCAACTTGATTCCCTGGGAAATAACGCAGAGCCTAATACGCAAACCAATGGCATTTAAGTGCGCGGAATGTAACCTATATATGCTATGTAATTACTAAACATCCACCAGAAGCTGGTTTTCGATGCAGTCCGGTAGGCTACCTATTTTACATAAGCTTAACTATTGATAACAATTTTTGCGTTGTCAGGAGGATTGGTGGGATCCGTGTGATATCAGCACCATCAATATTCCGTTTGTTCCATATCCACCCGGGAGCCACTGTGTTCTAATCGCTCTTGCGCTTGCTGCAGTCCGTGGCTCGAATAGGGAGGGAGCACATGGAATTCATTAGATTGCATGGTCGGAGCTCAGCGATCTAAGAATCTGCTGCGCGCTGAATACCACTGCCTTGTGTGTGGTAGGCTATAGACTGCATTGCACACAGCTCTCTAGTATTCGCCTAGAATCCATCGTCTCATTCTACCGACCTTCCATTTGGGTTACATCTCTCTGAACTCATTAATTATTCACCTGATCAACAGCATTAACACATAAAGGCCAGAGGGAATGGTGTTTGTGTACTTGATGAGGCAGGGTTGCCACCTACAGGCGTTTGCCCGTCTCTATTCTATAATAATATGCCATTTAGCGGACGCCTTTATCCAAAGCGACTTACAGTCATGCGTGCATACATTTTTTTGTGTATGGGTGGTCCCGGGGATCGAACCCACTACCATGGTGTTACATGTGCCGTGCTCTACCAGTTGAGCTACAGAGAACCACCTATTAAACTATTCACAATAATCAGTCATTTCACAGGATGTCCTGCCTAATTAAAATGATACTCTTCGGTAGTCTTTCAATCACCTGCATCTGTACCTTTACATATAGAATGCAAGGTAATTGCATGTTCAGTGATTTTAAAGGAGGTCTGGGCATGTAACAGGTTAAACGTCCGACTTTTGTGAAAGGCTTCATAGAAATGGGACCGTAATAACTGTGGGCTGTTTGACTTGATGTATTGTGTAGAGTTGAATGGAACTAGTCGAGGCCAGAGCCATATTTAGAATAAATACCTTGGTCTAGGCCACATGCAATTCAACAGATAAAAGAGCCCTGCACTGTTACTAGAAACCATTTGGTGCTCATCGTTGCAGTGAAAATGTATCTACATAACCTGACACAAACAGTCTCCCGAGTGGCGCAGTGGTGTAAGGCTGTGCCATTAGAGCTCCTGGTTCGAATCCAGACTCTGTCGTAGCCGGCCGCGATCGGGAGACCCATGGGGCGGCGCACAATTAGCCAGCGTCGTCCAGGGTAGGGGAGGGAATGGCCGGCAGGGATGTAGCTCAGTTGGTAGAGCATGGCGTTTGCAACGCCAGGGTTGTGGGTTCGATTCCCACGGGGGGCCAGTTTGAAAATGTATGCACTCACTTAACTGTAAGTCGCTCTGGATAAGAGCGTCTGCTAAATGACTTAAATGTAAACACATGGACAAACAGGCGCCGGCACACGTGTTCAGGCGATTCAGCCCCACTGAAAAGGACAGCGACGGAATCTGAATTTCGACATTCAGCACTACTGGACAGCGACTGTATTTTAAGCGCAGCCGCTCTGAGCCTGGAAGCCTAATGTTACGCTTGTGCTTCGCTTTTCGTGTTTTGTGTAATTGATCTCTATATAGATCTGTCATTGTTGTTTGTTGATGTGTTCATGCGGGGCTCATCTGCGAAATAGACCGTGATCTCAGCATGACTCCCTGCTTAAATAAAGGTAAGATTATAATACAGGAAAGGGCTGGTAATCTTATAGAAGGCCTAGTTATGAGAATAGCAGCAACACAGCAGGAAAGACGAAAGGCACCCGATAGTGTATTATTATGTTTTTTTCTTTGTCTTACTGATCAATGTCATTGGTCAGCGAGTCCACACAACCGGTTTAAATGGTTAGATTCAGTGGTGGGTTACAAGGCAAAGCTGAAAACAAGTACATAAACCTACACTGTTTCATTTCACAAAGCATTGTATTACATTAGATTACACTACACTTCATAACTACACTGTAAGTTGAATGCATCCACATGTGCCTGGAGAACGGTATAGAACAATGTTGAGGTGATAAAATGTTGAGGGAAAAAAGTATTTGATCCCCTGCTGATTTTGTACATTTGCCCACTGACAAAGACATGATCAGTCTATAATTTTAATGGTAGGTTTATTTGAACAGTGAGAGACAGAATAACAACAAAAAAATCCAGAAAAAACGCATGTCAAAAATGTTATAAATTGATTTGCATTTTAATGAGGGAAGTAAGTATTTGACCCCTTTGCAAAACATGACTTAGTACTTGGTGGCAAAACCCTTGTTGGCAATCACAGAGGTCAGACGTTTCTTGTAGTTGGCCACCAGGTTTGCACACATCTCAGAAGGGATTTTGTCCCACTCCTCTTTGCAGATCTTCTCCAAGTCATTAAGGTTTCGAGCCTGACGTTTGGCAACTCGAACCTTCAGCTCCCTCCACAGATTTTCTATGGGATTAAGGTCTGGAGACTGGCTAGGCCACTCCAGGACCTTAATGTGCTTCTTCTTGAGCCACTCCTTTGTTGCCTTGGCCGTGTGTTTTGGGTCATTGTCATGCTGGAATACCCATCCACGACCTATTTTCAATGCCCTGGCTGAGGGAAGGAGGATCTCACCCAAGATTTGACGGTACATGGCCCCGTCCATCGTCCCTTTGATGCAGTGAAGTTGTCCTGTCCCCTTAGCAGAAAAACACCCCCAAAGCATAATGTTTCCACCTCCATGTTTGACGGTGGGGATGGTGTTCTTGGGGTCATAGACAGCATTCCTCCTCCTCCAAACACGGCGAGTTGAGTTGATGCCAAAGAGCTCGATTTTGGTCTCATCTGACCACAACACTTTCACCCAGTTCTCCTCTGAATCATTCAGATGTTCATTGGCAAACTTCAGACAGGCCTGTATATGTGCTTTCTTGAGCAGGGGGACCTTGCGGGCGTTGCAGGATTTCAGTCCTTCACGGCGTAGTGTGTTACCAATTGTTTTCTTGGCGACTATGGTCCCAGCTGCCATGAGATCATTGACAAGTTCCTCCCGTGTAGTTCTGGGCTGATTCCTCACCGTTCTCATGATCATTGAATCTCCACGGGGTGAGATCTTGCATGGAGCCCCAGGCCGAGGGAGATTGACAGTTGTTTTGTGTTTCTTCCAATTGCGAATAATCGCACCAATTGTTGTCACCTTCTCACCAAGCTGCTTGGCGATGGTCTTGTAGCCCATTCCTGCCTTGTGTAGGTCTACAGTCTTGTCCCTGACATCCTTGGAGAGCTCTTTGGTCTTGGCCATGGTGGAGAGTTTGGAATCTGATTGATTGATTGCTTCTGTGGACAGGTGTCTTTTATACAGGTAACAAGCTGAGATTAGGAGCACTCCCTTTAAGAGTGTGCTCCTAATCTCAGCTCGTTACCTGTATAAAAGACACCTGGGAGCCAGCAATCTCTCTGATTGAGAGGGGGTCAAATACTTATTTCCCTCATTAAAATGCAAATCAATTTATAACATTTCTGACATGCGTTTTTCTGGATTTATTTGTTGTTATTCTGTCTCTCACTGTTCAAATAAACCGACCATTAAAATGATAGACTGATCATTTCTTTGTCAGTGGGCAAACGTACAAAATCAGCAGGGGATCAAATACTTTTTTCCCTCACTGTACTTTCCTTTAACGTTATTATTATTTTATTTTTTTAGAAAGAAAGTCATATTAATGGAGTAATGGTCACATGACCAGGAAAGATTAGAACACTTTCATCTTCAGGACTCTGCGGATCCATTTTGATATATTTTCTATAATCAGCATTTTATGCAGGCTTTGATGAAACATGAATTTCAATTCGGAGAGATGTCTTTGAGAGCAGAAAATAAATAGAAAAATATCAGGGGGATGGTTGAAGGGAGGGATTGGGATGAAATGTGGCGTTGTAAAAGTGATAGCTGCAGCAAGTTTTCTTCTGAATACATTTATGTACTGTATTAGAACGCTGTAATAAACGACAAGCTACTTCCATATCAACTGTTTTGCTCCAAATACTTCAATTCATTTAGTTACTTTGTCAAATTAAACATCACAGAAATTACACCTGACATGACAGCCAACAATAAATATTTGGCTCCTACTTTAAACAAAACAACTTTAAATAAGGCTTTTAATGTGGCTTTATGGGCTTGGCGAAAGCCATGCCAGGGTGCCAAAGAAATCAGATGAATGGATCTTATATGTACTTTATCTAGTGGCAGTGACTGCTTATAAATGATTTATAAATAATCTGTGTAGTGCTTATGAAGACTTTATGAATGCTCTATAAAGACGCAATATATTTTAGTTGGTTTGGGAACCGAATGGGAAATTATTGTATGTCATGCCATCAAGCGCCTAACCCATTTTATCTTGGGGAAATGCTTTGTCAGTTCATCATTAGAACTGTGGTTCATGGAATGCTATGACAAGCCTGTTACATCATGACCATGTTAACATTTACATTTTAGTCATTTAGCAGACGCTCTTATCCAGAGCGACTTACATTACTTAATTTTTTTTATATTTTAATATTTTCCACCAGCTAAGCTACATCCCTGCCAGCCATTCCCTCCCCTACCCTGGATGACGATGGGCCAATTGTGCGCCGCCCCATGGGTCTCCTGGTCGTGGCCGGCTACGACAGAGCCTGGATTCGAACCAGGATCTCTAGTGGCACAGCTAGCACTGCGATGCAGTGCCTTAGACCACTGCGCCACTCGGGAGAAAGGTCATGAACAGTTAAAATCATGTTTTCCAGGAAATTGATGATATTTGGATGAAACCAGATCGAAGTATGATGACCAAAGTATGAAAAATGACTGTTGCTTCTACATTGATCAAGTTTGATCATAAGTTACTGGTACCCTCCCCCATGTCAATCACTTGGATTCATTATTAAGGGGACAAGGTGACATCACCTTAACGCTCATTTTACTACACCAACGGTAACATGTGATTCTCTTACCTCATTTAAATAAGCACTGCCATGTAACCAACATTGGAGAAGGCATGTTTGCAGAGTGGTGTGGTTTATATGGCTAGATAGCTACTCTACTGGTTCCAACATTTTACTGTAGGGTGTCAGCAAATATATAATTAAATGTTGACCCTATTCATCTATGGCAAAGATACTTATATGTTTCCCCTTTCATCTGTGTCTGGTGTTAGCTAGTTGCTGACTAGCTAGGTCTTCAGCCACCATGGAACAAAAGGGGGGGATGGGTCATTCAAAACGCAGACGCAGTTATCAAGTCAACACATCTGTCAGTCCTGCTGTGAACCGCATCATAAGAGACAAACAAAATGGGAGATAAACAAAAAATAAGAATATCATTGATGCCATTTCAATGTTTTTTTTAGTTGCTTTGTGTTTCACCAAATAAGCTTGAGATGCTTTTACAGTAACACTGCTCAGTGCATCCAAGTTGCTTGAAATAGGTGTTTCAAAGAGCTGTCAGTCAAGGGCGAGCTCATGAATATAAGCTCCCCGCCCACTCTGCCTGTCTTTTCAAACTTCCTGGTAGTTAGCCATGAGAGAAAAAGTACTTTTCAGAATTACTGTTCAGAACCTTTAAATACCTGGAGCAGTAAACTGTCAAACAAAAATGAAGGACACAGGGAAAACGCCAAGTTAAAGTGTTAACAAATCCCTGAGGAAAGATGCCTTTGGTTGGTTTCTCTCCTTCAGTTTGGCCCACAGCCCCTGCACTGTCATACTGCATTTGCTGTTGGCCAATGAGATGTCTGTTTTTTGCATTTTCCTTCTTTCTTCCTCCTTCATGTCTTCCTCTATTTGCCTATTGGGAGTTTGGGATCAGCTGTCTTGAAAAAAGAAGTCTCACAGCTTTCTGGGACAAACTTCAAGAGCCAGAAAAAGGGAAGGGGGAGAAAAAAAACACTTCAAGGATTTTCCAAAGCTACTGTACCGGCTGTCCTTTAATTATTAAGATGGCTACCCCCACTGCACTTGTTCTCCCAGCCTTGATTGAATATTAAGTGGCCACCCCCAACGAAAAAGATCCATAAGATGAGGCCCATGCAGAGTCTAAAGGCTGAGTCGGCATTGACTCCTCTCGCTGAGTCCCAGCAGAAGACGAGCCCGAGGCTTTCAAAGCAACTGCAGGTGTGACTTTGACGGGGAGTATGCCTGTCACATCTGGGCTAAATTCTCTTAGGAGGGAGGAGAGATGTGGCGCTATTACCATTTCCCAGGTAATGAGTGTCGGCGCCTCCATGTCCCCGAAGTAGGGCGATGTCTATTTCTGTCGGAGTTTGCGGTGGTTTTAAACTATTTAGTGGTTTGAAAGGATGCAAAACCCAGAAAGATAACAGACAAACTCTTAAGTGAAGTCTATGACTCTACAGGGCAAAGCAGTTGAATCCACTGAACAAATGTGTATAAAGTAGGGCTGTCAAGAGATAATCAGTCAATTCGAATTAACATTTCATAATCCAATTTGTAAGTCGCTCTGGATAAGAGCGTCTGCTAAATGACGTAAATGTAAATGTACATGTAAATAATTTTAGTGCGCCATTTATTTTTATTGTGATTCGCCGCATTGTCTGAAAGCATTCAAAATACACTGAAAACATCCTAAATACACTGAAAACATCAAAAATACATACTATATACAGCTAAAAACAACAATGCCATATCAAAACAAAGTTGACATCCAAAGTACATACTCTATACAGCTAAAAACAACAATGCCATATCAAAACAAAGTTGACATTGAGGTTAAAGAAAGTGTGCTTTATCAATTTACCAGATTTAGCTAACTGTTACATAAGTTTGGACAAAATTAAGACGTCAATATTCTTGTAATGCTTTTTGGATAAAAAATATCTTAAATTTACATCTCAATTTGAGCAAATTCTGAATTTGCGATGAATCCCGATATTCACAGCAAATCTTACAATTAACTCAATAAAATGTTTGAATCGTTTTCCAGCCCTACTATGAAGGCAGAAACATCATTGCATGTTTACTCTTTCATTACTCTTCCATGTCCGCTGTGGCCTTAATAGAGGAGATTTTTTTTTTTAATCAAACATTGCTTATTGGCAATTAAGTAGGGATTGAATTGACTTTATGGTTTAGACACTTCATTCTCCTTTTTCCCTATTCCATTGAACACACCGATACTTCAGGTTGTGAGGCCCTTGTTCTATACAGAACTCAGATATTGTATGTAAAGCACCTTGTCATCATTGAGCTTGCTTCATTATTGAGCTTGCGTCATTCTTGAGCATATGAATAAAACAATTTAAAAAGGTTAATGTACTTGTTATTCCTAAACAGAAACCTTATCTTCATTTACTTGTTATTCCTAAACAGAATCCTTATCATCATTTACTTGTTATTCCTACACAGAATCCTTATCATAATTTACTTGTTATTCCTACACAGAATCCTTATCATCATTTACTTGTTATTCCTAAACAGAATCCTTATCATCATTTACTTGTTATTCCTAAACAGAATCCTAATCTTCATTTACTTGTTATTCCTAAACAGAATCCTAATCTTCATTTAGTTGTTATTCCTAAACAGAATCCTTATCTTCATTTACTTGTTATTCCTACACAGAATCCTTATCATCATTTACTTGTTATTCCTACACAGAATCCTTATCATCATTTACTTGTTATTCCTAAACAGAATCCTTATCATCATTTACTTGTTATTCCTAAACAGAATCCTTATAATCATTTACTTGTTATTCCTAAACAGAATCATTATCTTCATTTCAAAGCTATCTCAGCCAGAGTCATGACACCAATGTATAGATCATAAATGTTGTATTGGCATGATCTGTAAAACTTTATTGACCTGTAATGATAAATGTTATGTCAGTCTTATAAACACTAAGCTTCATTACAGCTAGCCTGGATGACGCCCGACCCACATGACTACACAGCAAGAAGACTTTGAGAGCTGGTGTCAGCCAGACTACATGACAGCCACTGTAACTCAAAAAGACACCCCAGGCCCTTACTCAATGATTCAACATCCTGTGCTTTCTACATATTTTCTACTCAATCACTTCACTCTACAACACACAGGCAATAATTCGACAACATGAAAATACTCTTTAAGATGAAGTATTCCAGCCTATGAATTGTTCTGCTCTTCTCTTGGCCTCTCTGGGATAGCAAGGAGAAGTCAAACAATGTACATGAAGAATTATGCAAAACTCCCTCTGCCTCCATCCCAATATGGATACCTGGCGCGCCGTCAAATACACCCCACCTCCCATCGACGGTCAACTGTGTTGTTTTTCCCCGAATACATTATTTTGATTAATTGCACTGGGTCCCCATTGGATTTGAATGACCTCCAAAAACTGTACTGAGCGCTGATCACATGACTTCCAGTACAGCCCCAGATTTCTACAAAGCATGCTAATGAGGCTCATTAGCATAAACACCAAGAGAGAGAGAAGAAGAGGATAGCCTGTCCCTGTTGTACACTATGAGCTGTACTACCGCTGTGATTTGGGTTGGCTTGTTTCACCCACCTCCAGCTAACTTCCTCCAGTTTCATTCCATTGCTATCCTACTTGAACTTGCCGCATGCAAAATCGAAACGAGAGAACAGTGAAGATGAGTGATCACGCTTCAGGGCCTTGATGACAGAGGAGGGAGACGAGTTATAGGACGACCTTAGCGTTCCTGTGTGTTTGGTGGAGGATGACAAGTTATAGGATGACCTCAGCATTCCTGTGAGTTTGGTGGAGGATGTCAAACAGAAGAAAAGCAGGTCTCAGTCAGACCTGACGTCTGTCAGTGCCTGTCACCCCAAGGCTTTCCTGAACCCGGAATCGACTCGTCCTGTCTGTCAGGTTTCATCTAGCCATGATCTCTGTTCTTTGACCTTTCTTCAACACAGAGGAGTGGAAAACAAAAGGGAGGGAACAAAGAAAGGTCATGTCACTACTGAACTGAACTTAACGTTTCACCTGGAAGGCCTAACCCTCTGTTGTTCGTGTTGCTTATTGCTGGTGGAGTGATGATTCAGGCCTTGAACCTTACAGGTGGACGTCTGATACCCCACTAAGAGGACCTAACCAGGGATGGCGGTAGAATATGGACAGTACCAGTAAAAAGTTTGGACACACCTACTCAAAGGTTTTTCTTTATTTTGTACAATTTTTTACATTGTAGAATAATAGTGAAGAAATTAAAACTATGAAATAACACATATGGAATGATGTAGTAACAAAAAAGTGTTACATCTAAATATATTTTATATTTGAGATTCTTCAAATAGCCACCCTTGCCTTGATGACAGCTTTGCACACTCTTGGCATTCTCTCAACCAGCTTCACCTTGAATGCTTTCCAACAGTCTTGAAGGCGTTCCCACATATGCTGAGCACTTGTTGGCTGCTTTTCCTTCACTCTGCCATCCGACTCATCCCAAACCATCTCAATTGGGTTGAGGTTGGGGGATTGTGGAGGCCAGGTCATCTGATGCAGCACTCCATCACTCTCCTTCTTGGTAGAATAGCCCTTACACAGCCTGAAGGTGTGTTGGGTCATTGTCCTGTTGAAAAACAAATGATAGTCCCACTAAGCCCAAACAAGATGGGATGGCGTATCACTGCAGAATGCTGTGGTAGCCATGCTAGTTAAGTGTGCCTTGAATTCTAAATAAATCACAGACAGTGTCACCAGCAAAGCACCCCCACACCATAACACCTCCTCCTCCATGCTTTATGGTGGGAACTACACATGCGGAGATCATCCGTTCATCCACAACACGTCTCACAAAGACACAGCGGTTTGAACCAAAAATATCAAATTTGGACTCCAGACCAAATGACACATTTCCACCGGTCTAATGTCCATTGCTCGTGTTTCTTGGCCCAAGCAGGTCTCTTCTTCTTATTGGTGTATTTTAGTAGTGGTTTCTTTGCAGCAATTCGACCATGACGTTGAGATGTGTCTGTTACTTGAACTCTGTGAAGCATTTATTTGGACTGAAATTTCTGAGGCTGGTAACTCTGATGAACTTATCCTCTACAGCAGAGGTAACTCTGGGTCTTCCATTCCTGTGGCGGTCCTCATGAGAGACAGTTTCATCATAGCGCTTGATGGTTTTTGCGACTGCACTTGAAGAAAATGTCAAAGTTCTTGAAATGTTCCATATAGACTGACCTTCTTGTCTTAAAGTAATAATGGACTGTCGTTTCTCTTTGCTTATTTGAGCTGTTCCTGCCATAATATGGACTTGGTCTTTTACCAAATAGGGCTATCTTCTGTATACCCCCCCTACCTTGTCACAACACAACTGATTGGCTCAAACACATTAAGAAGAAAATCAATTCCACAAATTAACTTTTAAGAAGGCACACCTGTTAATTGAAATGGATTCCAGGTGACTACCTCATGAAGCTGGTTGAGAGAATGCCAAGAGTGTCCAAAGCTGTCATCAAGGCAAAGGGTGGCTATTTGAAGAATTGCAAATATAAAATATATTTTGATTTGTTTAACACTTTTTTGGTTACTACATGATTCCATATGTGTTATTTCATAGTTTTGATGTCTTCACTATTATTCTGCAGTGTAAAAAAATTTAAAAATAAAGAAAAACCCTTGAATGAGTAGGTGTGTCCAAACATTTGACTGGTAATGTAGGTATTGTACAAAATTGTACAATATGGTCAGCACTCGCAACACTACACATATTATTGCATTGGACTGTTATGCAGCTCTTTTTACATTGCTTTCTCCTCAGTCAGGGAAAAGGTGAGGTTTGTGTTTTGAGTAAAGATTACCTGTAAACTTTGCTGATCAATACCAGCCCTCACAGCCAACACTATCTCTGAAGAGTGGAGTAAAGATTGATTGTGGTTAAGCACTTTACAGGATGGAAAGAGGATGAGGACTGATCACAAAACGCCCACGCACCCACCAACCTGTCTGCCTCTGCTGCTCCCGGGACCAGCCAATCAATACGCGGATCAGCACAAAATCATCCAATCAACAAGAAGGCCGGCACAGGAGCACTAGAGGGATGTGAAGTCTTATAGTTGGTGCAGCACAAAAAGCATATTGAAACAGTTGGTGTTAATAACCAACACCATTCACGCAGTTGGCTTTCTCTTCGAGCTTTCAGACTGTGAATTTAGATACAGTTTTAACATTTGGTCTTGAATCTGGTCTTATTGACTCCAACAGATTCTTGCTCAGGAACACAACTGGTCACATAAACTCCAGTGAACAATTCAACTTGTGTTATAAAGCTGTAGTTACAATACCTAGACTATCATCCATTGATTGCTGCCTATTTGCAGAGAGATCATCTCTCTGGCTTCATACATCACATTTCCACCCATACCATTATCTTGTTATATGGACTGATGCCACTAATGCCCAAAATGGACGGATGCCACTCGCTTGGCTCTTATGATAATGAAGCAAATTTGCAAGCCATGCTGGAAAAGGAGTTCATATTATTCAGCTAGCTGATGGGTAAGACTGGCTAAATAAAAGTTAAAATATATATAATACGTTAATGCAAACGGTGTGGAGAGAAACATGCTGTGGATAGGTTGGGCTAGTCTCAGGGCTAGTGTCAGGGCTAGTGGGCTAATGTCAGGGTTACTGGGCTAGTGTCAGGGCTATTGGGCTAATGTCAGGGTTAGTGGGCTAGTGTCAGGGCTAGTGTCAGGGCTAGTGGGCTAGTGTCAGGGCTAGTGGGCTAATGTCAAGGCTAGTGTCAAGGCTAGTGGGCTAATCTCTGGGCTAGTGGGCTAGTCTCAGGGCTAGTCTCAGGGCTAGTGTCAGGGCTAGTGTCAGGGCTAGTGGGCTAGTGTCAGGGCTAGTGGGCTAATGTCAAGGCTAGTGTCAAGGCTAGTGGGCTAATCTCTGGGCTAGTGGGCTAGTCTCAGGGCTAGTGTCAGGGCTAGTGGGCTAGTGTCAGGGCTAGTGGGCTAATGTCAGGCTTACTGGGCTAGTGTCAGGGCTAGTGGGCTAATGTCAGGGCTAGTGGGCTAATGTCAGGGCTAGTGGGCTAGTCTCAGGGCTAGTGTCAGGGCTAGTGGGCTAATGTCAGGCTTACTGGGCTAGTGTCAGGGCTATTGGGCTAATGGCAGGGCTAGTGGGCTAATGTCAGGGCTAGTCTCAGGGGTAGTGTCAGCGCTAGTGGGCTAGTGTCAGGGCTAGTGGGCTAATGTCAGGGCTAGTGGGCTAGTCTCAGGGCTAGTGTCAGGGCTAGTGGGCTAATGTCAGGGCTAGTGGGCTAATGTCTGGGCTAGTGTCAGGGCTAGTCTCAGGGCTAGTGTCAGGGCTAGTGGGCTAATGTCAGGGCTAGAGGGCTAGTCTCAGGGCTAGTGTCAGGGCTAGTGGGCTAGTGGGCTAGTCTCAGGGCTAGTGTCAGGGCTAGTGGGCTAGTGTCAGGGCTAGTGTCAAGGCTAGTGGGCTAATGTCAGGGCTAGTGGGCTAGTGTCAGGGCTAATATCAGGGCTAGTGGGCTAGTGTCAGGGCTAATGTCAGGGCTAGTGGGCTAGTGTCAGTTCTAGTGGGCTAGTGTCAGGGCTAGTGTCAAGGCTAGTGGGCTAATGTCAGGGCTAGTGGGCTAGTGTCAGGGCTAGTGTCAGTTCTAGTGGGCTAGTGTCAGTTCTAGTGGGCTAGTGTCAGGACTAGTGTCAGGGCTAGTGTCAGGGCTAGTGGGCTAGTGGGCTAGTGTCAGGGCTAATGTCAGGGCTAGTGGGCTAGTGTCAGGGCTAATGTCAGGGCTAGTGGGCTAGTGTCAGGGCTAATGTCAGGGCTAGTGGGCTAGTGTCAGGGCTAATGTCAGTTCTAGTGGGCTAGTGTCAGTTCTAGTGGGCTAATGTCAGGACTAGTGTCAGGGCTAGTGTCAGGGCTAGTGGGCTAGTGGGCTAGTGTCAGGGCTAATGTCAGGGCTAGTGGGCTAGTGTCAGGGCTAATGTCAGGGCTAGTGGGCTAGTGTCAGGGCTAATGTCAGGGCTAGTGGGCTAGTGTCAGGGCTAATGTCAGGGCTAGTGGGCTAGTGTCAGGGCTAATGTCAGTTCTAGTGGGCTAATGTCAGTTCTAGTGGGCTAGTGTCAGTTCTAGTGGGCTAGTGTCAGGACTAGTGTCAGGGCTAGTGTCAGGGCTAGTGGGCTAGTTTCAGGACTAGTGTCAGGGCTAGTGGGCTAGTTTCAGGACTAGTGTCAGGGCTAGTGTCAAGGCTAGTAGGCTAGTGTCAGGGCTGCTCATCGACTGTGTCAAAGCCTTTATTAGACAACCTCTGTCTGACACATGAAGATGAAATGTTAACTGCTGTTGCTGTATTTGCTTACTGTAAAATGAACAGCTTACTGCTCTCTTCATTGCAGATAGATCTGACCACTTCAAAAATATGTTTATATTTGACTACATATAATAGCTGTTTTGGCTGCTTACAGCGACAACCCTTAATTGGTGGAACTGCACGTCCTTTTTGGGATATTACAACAACAAAGAAGTTACTGTAAACGACAAACTGTTTTCCCCCTCAGACATCATTGCACGCGCGATAGAACAGCAGAATATGTCATGCATTTGTATTTTTATCATGCTTATCACTCTACTCCGTTTCTCCTACGTTACATCATCAAAACAAAAACTCTAACAAAGGCGCCGGGGCGAACTTCGCGCTGTTTCCTCAAATGCGGATTCCATCTTTAAGTTAAAATGATGAACCTGACAATCAAATGCAGCAGTCCAGACACGTTCTTCACCATTTGGCTGTCTGTTGCTTCCAGGCATGTTTTATTGAAAGCTTCTGGGTGAATAACTGTAAACAATGATGACTCATTTCTCATTGAAGTGGCCTTTCAACACCGCTAAATGACAACGTTTCAAGCTACCTTCATTTTAAGTCAGAAGTGTTGATGATCACAAGTTTACTGGAGAACGGAGACCAAGTAGAGACTTTTGGACAAGGTGGATAATTGTATAATATAAGGCAGTTTATTCAGAGGTAAAGATATCTGAGAATAGCGTGCACGGACCCGTTCGTCAACCTCGTAGGGAGATATCTGAGAGCGAGCCTCTAAACATTGTGTGCTGACATTTTATACAATAAAATAAAGTAGGTTGATTCTAGTAGTTCTGATCTTCTGATTGGTCCTGATGAGTTGGTCGAGGTCACCTCCATTGCATTGGCTCTGAGTCGGGTTCTCTGTCTTCAGATGTTCAGCCTAAGAGAAGGGGGTTTTTGTGTGTGTGTGTGTGCTTAACAATGATGATGTGTGTGTGTGTGTGTGTGCGTGTGTGTATGTGTGTGTGTGTGTGTGTGTGTGTGTGTGTATGTGTGTGTATGTTTAACAATGATGATGTTTGTGTGTGTGTGCGTGTGTGTATGTGTGTGTGTGTGTGTGTGTGTGTGTGTGTGTATGTGTGTGTGTGTGTGTGTGTGTGTATGTGTGTGTATGTTTAACAATGATGATGATGTGTGTGTGTGTGTGTGTGTGTATGTGTGTGTGTGTGTGGGGGTGTGTGTGTGTATGTCCTCAGAGCAAGAACTCGTGAGTTGGGAGAACTGAGAGACCTATGGCGTGGGTGTTGTCCATAGCCACCTGCTGATAAGGCCGACAAGATAGAAGTCTTTGTGCATTGTATTAAATACAAAGGCCCAACACAAGATGGGTCATGCACAAGATTTTAGTCAGACCAAGCTATAACATTATATATTTACTACGACAAATCCCTCTCTTCACGTCTCCCCAGAGACGTGACCAAGTAACAGTAAAGAAGGAAAACTTAAGACGTGACACAAGCTAACAGTGTAATTGGCAAAATAGGGAAAACTTTATCAGAAGATAAAGTTTTACATTCCCCCTCTTCACGTCTCACAAGAGACGTGACATAAAGCTTAAATGCTGCAATTG
Organism: Coregonus clupeaformis; assembly: GCF_020615455.1. Taxonomy (NCBI): domain Eukaryota; kingdom Metazoa; phylum Chordata; class Actinopteri; order Salmoniformes; family Salmonidae; genus Coregonus; species Coregonus clupeaformis. The sequence goes on along the minus strand of NW_025535471.1, from coordinate 44,025 downwards.
GCAAAATAGGGAAAACTTTATCAGAAGATAAAGTTTTACATTCCCCCTCTTCACGTCTCACAAGAGACGTGACAAAAAGCTTAAATGCTGCAATTGGCAAAATAGGGAAAACTTTATCAGAAGATAAAGTTTTACATTCCCCCTCTTCACGTCTCACAAGAGACGTGACAAAAAGCTTAGATGCTATTCATCATCCAGATATCCTTGGTCAGCATCGTCAATAGCAAGCAAAGGAAACATCTGACCGTTATCTGCAGGATGCGGATCAATAGCGGTGGTTATAATCCTGGTTGTCAGCGTCCGTATGCATGGAATGCAACAGCATCCACAAAGCACTAGAATTGCAGCAAAAACAGAGATGGATACAAGTATAGAAGAAACAAGCGTTTTATATTTACCAAACGCATCCATCCAAGAGTCCCACATTGAAGTATCCACCCCTGAGTGGCTCTTCATTTTACCATTAAGAGTCCTCAAACCTTCTAGAGCAATTGTCAAGCTTCCATCTGCAGCAGTATTATTAGGAATAAAAGTACAACATTGTTCCCCGAACATAGCACACACACCCCCTCTTTCAGCAAGTAACATATCAACAGCAATTCTATTCTGAAAAGCCATTAATGAAGTTGCAGCTAGTTGTCCATGAACAGCCTCAAAACCTTGTTGAGTCCAGTTTTCTAATTTCTGGACATTAATGTATGTAGTTAATTCTATCGACGTTTTTATTAATAGTACAACAGTCAGCACCCAAAAGGACGAGCCCCCAGAAACTGTACTCCATGTACCCATGTTCAAGGACAGTTTCACAGACAACAAAGAGAGAGTGTTCTTATCAGCCTGTTATGTGAAACAATCCATATCAGTACAGTGCTCCTCATTAATGCATTCCTTCCAAGCTATTCATCACATACAGATCCAAAAAATAAAACCCAACAATTTTATGGTGTCACTCTAAACAGAGTATAATCACCCTTAAGAATAACAGGATATGGAAATTAAATCACAACATTTAATGTTAATAGAAAATAAAAATAATAATTTTAACCCTCTATTCCTCCCCTACACCTAACATGTACTGAGTTGGCTACCAGCCACCCAGGAATCCTTTACCTTCACATCAGGAAGAATAAACAATCACAGTGGTTAGTAAAAACATAAGGTAATAAATGAGCAAGAACTGAAAATAAATGCGTGTATGTATTTTACTAGGCAAAACATGGATCATCCAGCTTGGTCTCAGAGTCAGTAGCAGAGTCACCTGCATCATCCTGGGCCGGTAACAACAGCATCATACCTGACGCCTGCACCACTCCTACCACTGACCTCCTGAGACAAGGGACGATGCAAGCAGCACAACACATTAACAGCAAAAACACAATTACTAGGGTCAGAAATCCAGTAACCACCATAGAAGAGTACTCACCAAACCAGTCACTCAGCCAGGAAATAAGGCAACATCCACAAAGAACAAGTATACCCATAGAGGCCATAACTTCACCCAGAATAGTCACAACAATAGTTTTCCATTTACCAAATATGTTATCAAACCAACCGTCTATGGAGCTATCAATACCAGAGTTCTCAACCAGTTCGTTCGCCAGCGTGGTGATGGTCACTCAAGCGCTTTGGTCACGGGCCCGTCCGGTGCTATATTGTTGGAGATGAAAGTACAACACATATATCCAAACAGAACACAAACCCCGTCCCGCTCAGCCAAAAGCATATCTAAAGCTATTCTATTCTGCCATGTCATTAAGCTAGTTGCCGCTGTCTGCTCAGCTAATCCCTTTATTGCATCACGAGTGTGGTTTATAAATATTTTGCTGGTTATATTAAATATAATTTATCCAATCTACATTTTTATTAATTGTTGACCACCAGAAAATACTTGATTCAAACTCAGCTGCGATCTGATTGTGGATCCCATCAATATATATCCTTTCATCAAAGGATCCCGGGAGGAGGTCCTACTTTCTATGTGACAACTCACCAGTCTCTGACACGTTTGATTGTTTGCTTATGTAGGTGAGTTCACAATCAGTTATCACCACACATCCATCAGATGTCAGCACGGGTCTGGTTTTTTGGCTCCTATAATCCTCTGGCTGCAACAAAGAGGAGAGATTAATCATGGTCTCTTTTAGTTGTGATATTCTCTGTGTGGGAGCAGGAGCTAAGATGCCCTACCCTGTATCCTATCCTTACTAGTCCTAGAAAAACAATTTAGAATCCCCTGTGACTTCAAACTGAGGCAACCCAGGTCGGGATGATTTTGTTATCGGGGGGAAACAGATAGTGCAAGTTACCATAAGACTCTTTCACCACATTCCCAGGTGGCTTGCATGGAGGAAAAACCTGACAGAGAGTTAAAGCCTGTCAAGGGGAACGGAGTAGTTGTTATCCCTGGTTTGGCTGTCCTACAGGCAAAACAGTCCTCTTTAGACATAGTTTTTTTCCGTATACTGAATCCATTCCAACCACAGGTTAAGATTTCTATACCCCGTTTCCACCTGTACTACTTCCTCCAGGTCCATAGTTTTGCACTATCTTTATCACAGCCCCGGTCTCACTACCTCCCTCAGAGAGGTTTACTCTAGAATTTCCCCTTTCCCTACGTCTAGCTGTCTCCTATGCCTTTTCAACTTGTGTTAGGTTAACTACCACTTCTGGCTGAAACAGGAGGGTCCGTGTGTGTTAGGAATATGGCCCCCACAATCAGACAGCTACCACCGTCGGGAGACCTGTGAATCCCCACCCTTGCCCTGAGAACATGTCAGATGCCAGAGGCCAACCCATTGCTTTACCTTCTATCGAACTCACACAGGGATGATCAGACAGGGTAAGGGAATCTTCGTTAAGGAGGCAACCCCCGAACCATAGTGGTGATCGGATCTTTCTCCTAACTCTGTGTTTGTTCGTCAGGTGTAGCTGGTTTTGTACAGTGTGTGACATGCACCCAGATGGATCTCTCAGCTATTCTGCTGGCAAAGGCAGTACTTGGTAGGGCCCTTCCCGCCAGGCCTGATTCAGTCTCCTGGTTAGATAGAGTGGGTCACCTTCTCCTTTAGTTCACCTGTGGGGCACAAAACCTCTGACATACAGGTGTGGTTAATAAACTATCATACATGTTTTTTTTAAAAAGTATTTTGTCCTCTCCTTCGTATATATTTAATATTTAATCCAACCATCCCCCTCTTTGACACATGATTTGGCCATGTGTCAATATTACCACCTACCTAAACAATCACTTTAGTTAATATTGGTATTTCATTATCCAATTGCCATTCCTCCACTCTCTCTTCTGTTATTTATGGTTCAAATCAAATATATTATTACCAAATTATAATATTCTTCACAATTTTCACAGTACTATAAATTACCCTCAACTTAGTAAAATAAACTATCTTAAAGTCTTCCTCTCATGCCTTTAGAATGTACTAGTGTGGATGATTAATTAACACCAGAATGTTAAAACAGAGTTCAGAGGCCATTGAAATCATTTAACGAACTGTTTAATCCCATAGTATACTAAACAATTACCATTATTCTAAATATTTCATAAATGTTAGTTATCCCAAGTGTTCATTAAGTCCTCATGACATTCATTCTCATAAGAAATCATATATACCCCAAACTCAGCCAAAACCTAAAAAATCCATAAAATTCACTGTGTGCACCTTTAAGACCTATAACCCTTGACCTGCTGAAAACCCTCCAAAATTGAAACAACAAGGCTTTATAAACATCATACTAGGTGTGTTGTTTTCTATTTGAAAACCCCAATTAAAAAACAACAACCAAATAGCCAGGTCATGAGGACTCCTGATTTCTCTCTTCCCCTTCTGCCTACAGTTTCTTAACTGGTGCCCTTTCCTTGCAGTAACTCCACGGTTCCTCACATTCTCTAGCAAAATGTCCCGTTTTGTCACAATTGTAACACTTCCACTCACTCCTGTCTCCACTATTACTATTTCCTTCTTGTCTGTCTTTGCTACCGTAACCTCTCTTCTCTCCTAGGTATTGACTAATAGTCTCACTGTCTCTAATTCAACACAAAACCCCATCATCCAATAAATTTTCATACCCATTACTGTCAATGCCAAATTAGGTTTCTCTGTTCCTGTTGAAGTGCTAAGTCAATAGTAGCCAATTCAAACACCTCACAATTTGGATCAAAGGGTTCCTTAGTCTTCCCCCACTAGAGTCTACTATTTCTCCCTCAAGGACTAGTCACGCCTTATCTTCCTCTTTCTCACGCTCAAGGCTGGGGGATGGACTTCTCTCTCTCTCTCCTGTCTGATGGATTGCATGTCTCTCTGAGGCTATTACACAATTCAGTTATTTTCCCAACATACTCTCCGTAATCGGCCCATGGCAAAAGTGTCCTATGGGCATCCCCTGAAACCCACTGCCCTCTAACGGCAGCCCAAACCTTACTATTCCTGTCATGGGGTGGGTCATTCTTTCTACCGCTCTGGCCACGTCCTCTGTGTTCATGGCCTGTCTGCTAAATGGCATATTATTATTATTACTGTATACATCTAAGGTTGCTGGGGCCCCTATCATTCCCCGCCAATAGATTAGGTAAGGCTATCAGTGGGTACTGGCCCCCTCCTACTCTCTCTCTCTCTCACTGCTTATTTCTCCTTTACACACCTTATGTATCTGTTTAAGCATGGATTCGAGTTTATCTGCGTCCAGACGTCCCTCAAAACCATACCTCTCCCTCCACCTCGTTATATAATGGAGATTTCTTCTATCTCTGGATTCCATTTTAATTACATCAAGCATTTCTCGTCCCCAGTAAATTCTGGGACCTCTTGTGAGGATTTCCCCCCCCATGGTTGGTACTGTTAAAAATCCCTTAGCCACCTCTTCTATATTACAAGTAAATTTAAAGTAATTCAAAATAGCTTCACACAACAACCCCTCATAAGGAGTGCCCAGCAGGAGTCCAATTCCTATCAGAAAACATACATACAAACATTCAGACACTCCCAATCTCTCCCAGGGGAAAAAAGTTCTTCTTCACCCTGAGTGAGATTGTTGTTCCCATTAGGGTTTCTTCATTGTGTTGTCAGGATTGGTTCTCGCTGCTCAAATCAGCTCTTACTTCAGACAATGGTCTGGAAGGAGTGGGGGCTGGAGTACAGTGTGTTAGATGGTGCCAGGGTGCGCCTGATTTACCTCTGACCTGGACTGAGTGTGAAGTAACCTCCTTCACTTCGTACGGTCCAGTCCACCTGGGTTCCAGCCACTTTCTCTTGTGGACTTTAACCCTTACCCAGTCTCCCACGTTTACCTTCAGCGGCAGCGTACTTCCCGACAGCTCCCCCTTTTGGGCCTTCTGCGCCTGAGAAGAGAGTGCTGCAGAAAATTCTGTCAATTTCTACACATAATCAGTCATTTCTATCTGTTGTACATCAAGGGCGGGCATATGACCTCCCTCCCTTGGTGGACCTGGCATTACTCTCCTGGTCATTCGTTGTTCTAAGTATTCATTGAATTTGGGTATGGTTATGTTTGGTCCTGCCATCTTGCTTTCTCTATCTTGGATGTATTATCGGTATCAAATACAGACTTATCTCATGTATGACACCCTCGCATATAAAGAGGCTAATTTATATAATTTGTAATGCAATTATTAACATAAGAATCAGAATTCCAGTCACATATACCAATGCAGTAATCTCTACACACAGCACACACCACGCTTTAGTTATCTCACGCTTGTTCTAGAATCATGCACAACTTCAATATCAGTCTCCCCAGTCCCCGGTTCCTGAAACCCTAGGTCAAATTCACTCAATTCCACAGATTGGTGTTCGGTCTCATAAGTCTCACTATAACTTCCCATCATCCATTACACGTTATAATACATAAAAACACAGACACGTTAAAATATAAACACAGCAAAACAAAACTGCCAATTAGAATACAATACCTTAAAAAATTTAGGTTACCAGAGCGTCCTAAAACATAGTCTCAGTTCAACTGCCACCCTTCACACAACCTTATACTTATGTGAAGTCACAGAAGCAACTGGATCCCTATCAAAGGATTTTCTTTAGACAACTCAATCACTAGGAAAGACTTAATCTCAGCTTAATTGTACCTTTCACACAACCATTTATATGGAACGTTTTAAGTGTGAAATCACAGAGATAACTGGCATCCCCCGGGAATTTAATACCTCTGGTCAATTTTCGGTGATTCTCCCCCACCTAATGTCTAGAACTCTGCCACAGTTAAACTTCTACCTCCTCGCAACCTATAGGGTAGGACCTCCCCTAATAGGATTTATGCAAAAGGTCTCAGTTCAAACTGGGTCCCTTTAGGAATCTAGTTGTGGGTCAAATCTTATCCACCAATGCGTCAATCCGTAGTTCGACACATTCTGGATACGTTTATCTTTATTCCTTATTCCTTATTCCTTAATTCCTTATTATAAAACACAGTACCAGATATCTCATGTATGCCTTAATTCATTAGGATGGAAAATTATTTAACAAGTATTCATACTCACGCTCAGTACTACTGATCATAATTTGGTATTGGTCTATAATACAATATGCAAGATTTCGTTTTAACAGGCTCTGCATACCTTTTTAGAAGAGCGCGCTCTGATCAGGTTTCCTGAGCCAAGACGAATAGTTGATTTCTCCAGGATTTTCAGGTCACTCTTCCGTCTGTTTTTAGATCGATGATTTGCCTTTTCCTCTCGCACCAACTTTTAGATCGAATTAAAAACCATTCGGCACCACTCCCGCTCTATCCTGTATTTTTTTATCTAGATATTCATTAAACTTGAGTTTTGGGACGGTAGTGGTTGCCATGGTTATACAGTTTTTTTTTTTTAGACTATCTTGGTGCACTTAGCCCGTCACTGGCCGAAACCAGCAATGTATTCTTGGCGCTGACTGAGATTTATCTCTGATGTCCCACCCTCGTACACAAAAAATGTTCAATACTTTATTATTAGGAATTATTTAGCAAAAGGTATTATTGTTTTTCAGGTATTCGAGTTATTATATATTTTCCCAAAAGGTATCAGAATCGCCCTTTTGGAAGAATATATTAGCAAACTCGAGCGCTCCTAAAATAATTATCAATCTAATTCTAGGAATTATTTGGCAAAAGTTATTATTGTTTTTCAGGTATTCGAGTTATTATATATTTTCCCAAAAGGTATCAGAATCGCCCTTTTGGAAGAATATATTAGCAAACTCGAGCGCTCCTAAAATAATTATCAATTTAATTTTAGGAATTATGTAAATACCAACACCACAAGAGGGAAAAAGTTCAAGTCAGCTTTTAGCGCAGCGGCTACATAACAGGCAAAATAGGACTCGGTGGTCCTCTTAAAAGTTATCAACTAGTTAGTCTCATGAAACGGCCAATCTTACACAACATTCAGGTTATCATTTCAACAATTACATTTTTTCATTACATATCAGCATCAACACACGAATTCAGTTTGAGTTCCTCACAGTACATATAGTTGAGTGCCACGTCAACCAATTGCCCGACTATCTGAACTTGTATTTTTATTTTTATTTTTTTGATTCTCCTCAAGGAGACTCCCAGTCGTTTAAACCATTCAACTGGCGTCTAGTCGGGAGAACCTTTTCTGGACTTGGATTCTCACGGAATTAACTCAACCCGACTATCTGAATCTTTTTATCAAGTCACCAGATCCTTCTCTTGTGGATCAAATAAAAGGGTCCATCGCTTGTGAACCAAAACCTCTGTAATAGGCTCCTCACTAGAAAGCCGCAATTCAACAGAAAATAAAACCACTGTAACTAGACTTCTTCTCTTAGAGTCACATTTCAACAGTAAAAACCTAAGATTTCAGATATCAACAGTAAAAATAAAAGGGTCCGTCTCTCGTGAACCACAACCTCTGTAACTAGACTCCTCTCTAGAGTCACATTTCAACAGTAAAAACCTAAAGAATTCAGATATCTTTACATATGTGCCTTTTGAGTCATAATAGATATGTTATAAATTTAACAGTAATCCATACTCACGCCCAGTACTACTGATCATAATTTGGTTTATCCTACAATACAATATGCAGATTTTGTTTTAACAGGTTCTGCTTACCTTTGTATTGACGTCGGTTTAGATCAGTTTCCTGAGGCGAGCTGGATTCCCGGCTGCTCCTGCGGACAGGTCACCCGTCCTTTCAGATCCGTCTCTTACTTGTCTCCTGTCTCTATCAACTTTTATGGACCGAATTGAGAGTTAGAAAACCACCCTCTGCTACCAATTTTGTTGATGATCACAAGTTTACTGGAGAACGGAGACCAAGTAGAGACTTTTGGACAAGGTGGATAATTGTATAATATAAGGCAGTTTATTCAGAGGTAAAGATATCTGAGAATAGCGTGCACGGACCCGTTCGTCAACCTCGTAGGGAGATATCTGAGAGCGAGCCCCTAAACATTGTGTGCTGACATTTTATACAATAAAATAAAGTAGGTTGATTCTAGTAGTTCTGATCTTCTGATTGGTCCTGATGAGTTGGTCGAGGTCACCTCCATTGCATTGGCTCTGAGTCGGGTTCTCTGTCTTCAGATGTTCAGCCTAAGAGAAGGGGGTTTTTGTGTGTGTGTGTGTGCTTAACAATGATGATGTGTGTGTGTGTGTGTGTGCGTGTGTGTATGTGTGTGTGTGTGTGTGTGTGTGTGTGTGTGTATGTGTGTGTATGTTTAACAATGATGATGTGTGTGTGTGTGTGTGTGTGTGTGTGTATGTGTGTGTGTGTGTGGGGGTGTGTGTGTGTATGTCCTCAGAGCAAGAACTCGTGAGTTGGGAGAACTGAGAGACCTATGGCGTGGGTGTTGTCCATAGCCACCTGCTGATAAGGCCGACAAGATAGAAGTCTTTGTGCATTGTATTAAATACAAAGGCCCAACACAAGATGGGTCATGCACAAGATTTTAGTCAGACCAAGCTATAACATTATATATTTACTACGACAGAAGTCAATGAATAAAGATAGAGTGCAGAGTACTGATATTATAACTTTAAGTACATGTTGGACAGTACTCTTCACAGTCATTACTCAGCTTGGAGTGATGGGAAACACGATCTGCTAAAAGTCTTAGCTGTTCACTATTAAAACATAGAGCAGTCCCACTTTAACTAACAAATATCCCTAATACTGAAGTATTTACCTGGCAGTGTAATGACAGTGTAGAGACAGACAGTGTTGCACAGTAACCACAAGTATTACAGGGTCATTCCATTGATTTCAATCACTTTTTGACTGCACCCCTTTTGATTTCAACCAGATTTTCTATACGGTATATATTTTCTATACGGTATATATTTGCCCATGGTAGACGTGATCAAAAGCTAGCTTTTTGGACCTAAATGACAAAACATTTTGGAGATAGAGGTGCTCAAAGTTGACCCATTTTGCATACCCCACCCTACCATGAGACAGCCATGTCTTCATCACTGGAAAATATTAACGGTTGAGGTTGATATCATTTAAAAGCTTACAAACAGGGTTGTCAAATTATTGTATAATTACTTTTTGTTTTTGAAAGTTGTATGGAAATTGTAAATGTTTTAACCTTTAATAGAAACTATGTAAAAACACACACTCAATTTATTTATTTTTCCACATATGTTGTAGCTTTGACCCTTTTTTTACATCATCTGAGGTGTTTGTGTTGTGGCCACCATCGGTTGAGACAATCTGCGGTGTTTGTGTTGTGGCCACCATCGGTTGAGACAATCTGCAGTGTTTGTGTTGTGGCCACCATCGGTTGAGACAATCGGCTGTGTTTGTGTTGTGGCCACCATCAGTTGAGACAATCTGCGGTGTTTGTGTTGTGGCCACCATCGGTTGAGACAATCGGCAGTGTTTGTGTTGTGGCCACCATCGGTTGAGACAATCGGCAGTGTTTGTGTTGTGGCCACCATCGGTTGAGACAATCGGCAGTGTTTGTGTTGTGGCCACCATCGGTTGAGACAATCGGCAGTGTTTGTGTTGTGGCCATCATCGGTTGAGACAATCGGCAGTGTTTGTGTTGTGGCCACCATCGGTTGAGACAATCGGCAGTGTTCGTGTTGTGGCCACCATCGGTTGAGACAATCGGCAGTGTTTGTGTTGTGGCCACCATCGGTTGAGACAATCGGCAGTGTTTGTGTTGTGGCCACCATCGGTTGAGACAATCGGCAGTGTTTGTGTTGTGGCCACCATCGGTTGAGACAATCGGCAGTGTTTGTGTTGTGGCCACCATCGGTTGAGACAATCGGCAGTGTTTGTGTTGTGGCCACCATCGGTTGAGACACAGCATACTCTTGAATACAGGCTGGGTGTCATGTTTTGGCTGATAAATGTACTAAAACAGGAATACAATTAAAATGTAAACTTTCAAATGGTAGCTCAAAGATGGTTGGAGGTCCACACATCAGTGAATGTTGACTTGAATAACAATATCAGTGGTTTTACATTATACTGTCAATCTTCCATTGGAAACCTATTGAAAGCAGAACTATACAGTGGGGGAAAAAAGTATTTAGTCAGCCACCAATTGTGCAAGTTCTCCCACTTAAAAAGATGAGAGAGGCCTGTAATTTTCATCATAGGTACACGTCAACTATGACAGACAAATTGAGAAAAGAAAATCCAGAAAATCACATTGTAGGATTTTTAATGAATTGATTTGCAAATTATGGTGGAAAATAAGTATTTGGTCACCTACAAACAAGCAAGATTTCTGGCTCTCACAGACCTGTAACTTCTTCTTTAAGAGGCTCCTCTGTCCTCCACTCGTTACCTGTATTAATGGCACCTGTTTGAACTTGATATCAGTATAAAAGACACCTGTCCACAACCTCAAACAGTCACACTCCAAACTCCACTATGGCCAAGACCAAAGAGCTGTCAAAGGACACCAGAAACAAAATTGTAGACCTGCACCAGGCTGGGAAGACTGAATCTGCAATAGGTAAGCAGCTTGGTTTGAAGAAATCAACTGTGGGAGCAATTATTAGGAAATGGAAGACATGCAAGACCACTGATAATCTCCCTCGATATGGGGCTCCACGCAAGATCTCACCCCGTGGGGTCAAAATGATCACAAGAACGGTGAGCAAAAATCCCAGAACCACACGGGGGGACCTAGTGAATGACCTGCAGAGAGCTGGGACCAAAGTAACAAAGCCTACCATCCTGCAGTGCCAGACGTGTCCCCCCGCTTAAGCCAGTACATGTCCAGGCCCGTCTGAAGTTTGCTAGAGTGCATTTGGATGATCCAGAAGAGGATTGGGAGAATGTCATATGGTCAGATGAAACCAAAATAGAACTTTTTGGTAAAAACTAAACTCGTCGTGTTTGGAGGACAAAGAATGCTGAGTTGCATCCAAAGAACACCATACCTACTGTGAAGCATGGGGGTGGAAACATCATGCTTTGGGGCTGTTTTTCTGCAAAGGGACCAGGACGACTGATCTGTGTAAAGGAAAGAATGAATGGGGCCATGTATCGTGAGATTTTGAGTGAAAAACCTCCTTCCATCAGCAAGGGCATTGAAGATGAAACGTGGCTGGGTCTTTCAGCATGACAATGATCCCAAACACACCGCCCGGGCAACGAAGGAGTGGCTTCGTAAGAAGCATTTCAAGGTCCTGGAGTGGCCTAGCCAGTCTCCAGATCTCAACCCCATAGAACATCTTTGGAGGGAGTTGAAAGTCTGTGTTGCCCAGCGACAGCCCCAAAACATCACTGCTCTAGAGGAGATCTGCATGGAGGAATGGGCCAAAATTCCAGCAACAGTGTGTGAAAACCTTGTGAAGACTTACAGAAAACGTTTGACCTGTGTCATTGCCAACAAAGGGTATATAACAAAGTATTGAGAAACTTTTGTTATTGACCAAATACTTATTTTCCACCATAATCTGCAAATAAATTCATAAAAAATCCTACAATGTGATTTTCTGGATTTTTTTTCCTCATTTTGTCTGTCATAGTTGACGTGTACCTATGATGAAAATTACAGGCCTCTCTCATCTTTTTAAGTGGGAGAACTTGCACAATTGGTGGCTGACTAAATACATGTTTTCCCCCACTGTAGATAATAGAATAGACATTCCCATTTAAGTTGACATTTTACAGTGGGTGGACCGGCGGCATCTTTGTAGTAGCAATTTAAAGTAAAAATGTCAATTCAATTTAAATGTCAATGACGTACCAGCTAAATTGCAGTGGTCTGAAGGAAGCTTCAAGTTCCTTGGCGTCCACATCACTAAGGACGTAACATGGTCCACACACACCCGCACAGTCGTGAAGGGGGCACGGTAACGCCTCTTCCCCATCAGGAGGCTGAAAAGATTTGGCATGGGCCATCGGATTCTCGAAACGTTCTACAGCTGCACCTTCGAGAGCATTTTGACTGGCTGCATCACCGCTTGTAATGGCAAATGCACCGCCCTCGACCGCAAAGCGCTACAGAGGGTGGTGCGGAGAGTCCAGTACATCGCTGGGGCCGAGCTCCCTGCCAACCAGGACCTCTATATCAGGCGGTGTCAGAGGAAGGCCCGAAGAATTGCCAAAGACTCCAGCCACTATAGACTGTTCACTCTGCTACCGTCCTGCAAACAGGTACCGGAGCATCGGCTCTCGGACCAACAGGCTCCAAGACAGCTTCTACCCCCAAGCCATAAGACTGATAAATAGTTCATTAAATGGTTACCTGGACTATCTGCACCGACCCTATCTTGCACTGACTCTATGCACATTCACAAGACTATACACTGAGTGTACAAAACATTAGGAACACCTTCCTAATATTGAGTTGCACCCCCTTTAGCCCTCAGAACAACCTCAATTCGTCAGGGCATGGGCTCTATAAGGTGTCGAAACCGTTCCACAGGGATGCTGGCCCATGTTGACTCCGATGCTTCCCACAGTTGTGTCAAGTTGGCTGGATGTCCTTTGGATGGTGGAACATTCTTGATACACACGGAAAACTGTTGAGCATGAAAAACCCACAAGCGTTGCAGTTCTTGACACACTCATACCGTTGCGCCTGGCACCTACTACCATACCCCGTTCAAAGGCACTTAAATCTTTTGTCTTGCCCATTCACCCTCTGAATGGCACACATACACAATCCATGTCTCAACTGCCTCAAGGCTTAAAAATTATTCTTTAACCTGTCTCCTCCCCTTCATCTACACTGATTGAAGTGGATTTAACAAGTGACATAAATAAGGGATCATAGCTTTCACCTGGATTCACCTGGTCAGTGTCATGGAAAGAGTATGTTTTGTAAACTCATTGTACACTCTATATACACACACACACTCACTCACTCACTCAGACACACTACACTGACACTACATACACACACACGCACGCACGCATGCACACACACACACACACACACACACACACACACACACACACACACACACACACACACACACACACACACACACAATACACGCATATCGACACAACAAACATGTACATACATTATATATACAAAAGTATGTGGACACCCCTTCAAATTAGTGGATTCGGCTATTCTCAGCAACACCCGTTGCTGACAGGTGTATAAAATCGAGCACACTGCCATGCAGTCTCCATAGACAAACATTGGCAGTAGAATGACCTTCCTGAAGAGCTCAGTGACTTTCAACGTGGCACCGTCATAGGATGTCACCTTTCCAACAAGTCAGTTTGTCACATTTCTGCCCTGCTAGAGCTTCCCCGGTCAACTGTAAGTGCTGTTATTGTGAAGTGGAAACGTCTAGGAGCAACAACTGTTCAGCCGCGAAGTGGTAGGCCACACAAGCTCACAGAACGGCACCACCGAGTGCTGAAGTGCGTAGCGCGTAAAAATGGTCTGTCCTTGGCTGCAACACTCACTACTGCAACGTCAGCACAATAACTGTTCGTCGGGAGCTTCATGAAATGGGTTTCTATGGCCGAGCAGCTGCACACAAGCAAGCTTAAGATCACCATGCACAATGCCAAGCATCGGCTGGAGTGGTGTAAAGAGATCGCCGCCATTGGACTCTGGAGCAGTGGAAACGTGTTCTCTGGAGTGATGAATCACGCTTCACCATTTGGCAGTCTGACGAATCTGGGTTTGGCGGATGCCAGGAGAACGCTACCTGCCCCAATGCATAGTGGCAACTGTAAAGTTTTGTGGAGGAGGAATAATGGTCTAGGGCTGTTTTTTTTTTTCATAAATAAAAAACATCTAGAAATTATACAATAATTCGACAACCTTGTTTGTAAGCTTTTAAATTATATTAACCTCAACTGTTTATATTTTCCAGTGATGAAGACATGGATGTCTCATGGTAGGGTGGGGTATGTAAAATGGGTCGACTTTGAGCACCTCTATCTCCTAAATGTGTTGGTATTCAGGTCCAAAAACTCACTTTTGGACCACTTCCACCATGGGTAATATGTATGGAAAGTTTGTTTCAAATCAAAAGGGGGTGCGGTCAAAAAGCGATTCAAATCAAATGGAACGACCCTGTATCTATCTTCAGTTTGTGTAATTTCACTTTGACATTTCATTTGACATTTTTCATATGCATTAGATTTGTAGATCAACTGAAACGATGGCTGAACATCTCACCCTAAAATTACTACAGTAAGTAAGAATGAGTGTGCCTTTGTAACCACTATGGAAACGCATAGGTATTAAGGGCACTTACTGTAAAGTGGGAACTAGCAGCATATCATTTCCTTGAGAAAAGCACTCCCCTTCCAAAGCGTCTGTAGCTAGTGACCCATTGCCTGGGCATGAACTCTCTATCTGTGTCTTTTGGCCTTTGACGAGAGAGTAAGGCTTGTGGATGTTCACCTCATCCATCATTTAGGCAACGTTAGGAGGGGAGAGATTCAGACTGGGGCTGGGGTGGATGGAGGGAGGACGGAGGGAGGATGCGGGGATGATAACATGATGAATGAGGAAGTGTTCAGCTTCCTCAGAGCACAGTGTGATCTGTCTACAGGCAGTGTGTCTAAATGATGAGCTAGCCCGACCAGGTCCACTAACATAGTACCTGTAGGCTTAGCTTACACTGAATCATGCAGGTGGTGGTTATCATTATTGTTAGAGTTGTACATTCATGGTCCCTATCAGCAGGTTGGGCCGCTTGAAATACAATAGCAAATGATGAATGCTGTGTGAAATCCCTTAGCCATCTTAGAGAGAGAGACGGAGATAGCGTATTCTCATGAGTAGTGTAAGAATCATGTTAGATGCCTATAGGCTTTAGCTCAGAGGGCTAACAAGGTATTGAACCGTGCTGACAAACCGGTTTAAATTCCCAGTCGGTTCAATGTGCTCAATGTCTCTGCCTTGTCACAGTCCACCTCCCCTACCCATCTGTCTGGGGAGACCTGATCCCCTAGCTTATCTAGTTTTCACTACTGAAGACTCAGCGGAGGTCTGTAAGAGATCTGTCTTGTGTACTGTAGACTCATCCATCTGTCTTGTGTACTGTAGACTCATCCATCTGTCTTGTGTACTGTAGACTCATCCATCTGTCTTGTGTACTGTAGACTCATCCATCTGTCTTGTGTACTGTAGACTCATCCATCTGTCTTGTGTACTGTAGACTCATCCATCTGTCTTGTGTACTGTAGACTCAACCATCTGTCTTGTGTACTGTAGAATCATCCATCTGTCTTGTGTACTGTAGACTCATCCATCTGTCTTGTGTACTGTAGACTCATCCACCTGTCTTGTGTACTGTAGACTCATCCATCTGTCTTGTGTACTGTAGACTCATCCATCTGTCTTGTGTACTGTAGACTCATCCATCTGTCTTGTGTACTGTAGACTCATCCATCTGTCTTGTGTACTGTAGACTTATCCATCTGTCTTGTGTACTGTAGACTCATCCATCTGTCTTGTGTACTGTAGACTCATCCATCTGTCTTGTGTACTGTAGACTCATCCATCTGTCTTGTGTACTGTAGACTCATTCATCTGTCTTGTGTACTGTAGACTCGTCCATCTGTCTTGTGTACTGTAGACTCATCCATCTGTCTTGTGTACTGTAGACTCATCCATCTGTCTTGTGTACTGTAGACTCATCCATCTGTCTTGTGTACTGTAGACTCATCCATCTGTCTTGTGTACTGTGGACTCATCCATCTGTCTTGTGTACTGTAGACTCATCCATCTGTCTTGTGTACTGTAGACTCATCCATCTGTCTTGTGTACTGTAGACTCATCCATCTGTCTTGTGTACTGTAGACTCATCCATCTGTCTTGTGTACTGTAGACTCATCCATCTGTCTTGTGTACTGTAGACTCATCCATCTGTCTTGTGTACTGTAGACTCATCCATCTGTCTTGTGTACTGTAGACTCATCCATCTGTCTTGTGTACTGTAGACTCATCCATCTGTCTTGTGTACTGTGGACTCATCCATCTGTCTTGTGTACTGTGGACTCATCCATCTGTCTTGTGTACTGTAGACTCATCCATCTGTCTTGTGTACTGTAGACTCATCCATCTGTCTTGTGTACTGTAGACTCATCCATCTGTCTTGTGTACTGTAGACTCATCCATCTGTCTTGTGTACTGTAGACTCATCCATCTGTCTTGTGTACTGTAGACTCATCCATCTGTCTTGTGTACTGTAGACTCATCCATCTGTCTTGTGTACTGTAGACTCATCCATCTGTCTTGTGTACTGTAGACTCATCCATCTGTCTTGTGTACTGTAGACTCATCCATCTGTCTTGTGTACTGTAGACTCATCCATCTGTCTTGTGTACTGTAGACTCATCCATCTGTCTTGTGTACTGTAGACTCATCCATCTGTCTTGTGTACTGTAGACTCATTCATCCAAGAGAAAATAATTACATTTACGTAATTTAGCAGACGCTCTTATCCAGAGCGACTTACAGTTAGTGAGTGCATACATTTTTTCATACTGGCCCCCCGTGGGAATCGAACCCACAACCCTGGCGTTGCAAGCACCATGCTCTACCAACTGAGCTACAGGAGGCCTAGAGTAGGAGCTGCTGTACAGTACAGAGATATTCACCTTGGGTCAGCTAGTAGCGAGCACAGTCCCTTGGTGTTGCCTCGGCCTACATTAAGGCTGGCTGACTGGCAGGCAGGCAGGCTTGTGAAGCTGTAGGCTAGACACAAGACGCTGCCTAACTAGGGCTGGGCGATATATCAAATTCATTCCAAATGCCTGTATCAGAATAATCAATTTTTGTTTGTGTTTTTCGTGTTTATGAGCATTTATGTCCGCTTGTTCTCATGTTGTCTTCTTGGTCTCGTCTCCTTTGCTCCTCTGTGCTGTGCACCTTCCCATTTACACCAGAGATCTGTTATGATGAGTTGTTCATGTCTCCGCCCTAACAATGGGAGTCGTTGTCCCAAAGGCGGGAAGGCAGACGACAAGCTTAGATCCAAAACAAGCCCATAGAAACGCATTGGGCTGCTTTTGGACAGATTTGAGCAAGAGTGAAACCTCTCGCTTCGCCTCTCCCTCTATGGTACACACACACACACACACACACACACACACACACACACACACACACACACACACACACACACACACACACACACACACACACACACACACACACACACACACACACACACACACACACACACACACACACACACACACACACACACACACACACACACCCCTCCCCCTGTCACTCACAACAACAAAGATGAGAGATCACTTCTTCCTCTCTGACAAGCGGGTTCAACTCGCTATTTGCATTTGAGGTTTGGTCCAACAGAATCGGTCATATCGACACCAAAACACATCGAGACATTATTTTACTGTAATAGAGGAGAAGTTGAACTTTCTAACGATACCCATTTTATGTCTCAACTGCTCAAATTGCGTGCAGAGCAGACACTACTAAAACAGGAGTGTCAATGAACATCGATTCTGGAAAATGAATGCTCAGTTTTTGGCGCGCAGCATGGTGGTACAATGTACTGCTAGCAGCATTTTAGACAAACACTGTTAAACTAGCTGTCTAGTCTGTGTTTTATAAATGTGCAATAAGCATTAAACACAATTACATAAGGAATTGGAAACTCGTTCTCATTCTGAGAAATAAGGTAGGCCACTTGATTTCAACCTCTGAACAAAGTGGACAGGCTAGCATGCTGTTCATACATGGTTCTGGTTAAATGTGTAACAAAATTGCCATTTTCATAGACAGACTAGAAAGCCAGATCAGTGATTATTGCAAAAAAAAGCAGGTTAAACTTTTTTTTTTTTTACAATATTTAAATTATGAACGGGTCTTATGGTTGTGGAAGGCTTATATTTAGCCTAGGTATAACTTTCATTAGATTATAGCAGACTGTTTGAAATGCAGTGTATTTTACTTTTTAATTGTACAACAAAGCTTATTTAGAGAAAACATGTAAAACATTTTAGATATATATCTTGAATCGCCCATAAATTTGAATCAGGCTTTTAGGCCACATTGCCCAGCCTTATGCTTAATACTGTAGGCTAGAGGGACTGGGTGCTTATGGATACTGTAGGCTAGAGGGACTGGGTGCTTATGGATACTGTAGGCTAGAGGGACTGGGTGCTTATGGATACTGTAGGCTAGAGGGACTGGGTGCTTATGGATACTGTAGGCTAGAGGGACTGGGTGCTTATGGATACTGTAGGCTAGAGGGACTGGGTGCTTATGGATACTGTAGGCTAGAGGGACTGGGTGCTTATGGGTACTGTAGGCTAGAGGGACTGGGTGCTTATGGATACTGTAGGCTAGAGGGACTGGGTGCTTATGGATACTGTAGGCTAGAGGGACTGGGTGCTTATGGATACTGTAGGCTAGAGGGACTGGGTGCTTATGGATACTGTAGGCTAGAGGGACTGGGTGCTTATGGATACTGTAGGCTAGAGGGACTGGGTGCTTATGGATACTGTAGGCTAGAGGGACTGGGTGCTTATGGGTACTGTAGGCTAGAGGGACTGGGTGCTTATGGATACTGTAGGCTAGAGGGACTGGGTGCTTATGGATACTGTAGGCTAGAGGGACTGGGTGCTTATGGATACTGTAGGCTAGAGGGACTGGGTGCTTATGGATACTGTAGGCTAGAGGGACTGGGTGCTTATGGATACTGTAGGCTAGAGGGACTGGGTGCTTATGGATACTGTAGGCTAGAGGGACTGGGTGCTTATGGATACTGTAGGCTAGAGGGACTGGGTGCTTATGGATACTGTAGGCTAGAGGGACTGGGTGCTTATGGATACTGTAGGCTAGAGGGACTGGGTGCTTATGGATACTGTAGGCTAGAGGGACTGGGTGCTTATGGATACTGTAGGCTAGAGGGACTGGGTGCTTATGGATACTGTAGGCTAGAGGGACTGGGTGCTTATGGATACTGTAGGCTAGAGGGACTGGGTGCTTATGGATACTGTAGGCTAGAGGGACTGGGTGCTTATGGATACTGTAGGCTAGAGGGACTGGGTGCTTATGGATACTGTAGGCTAGAGGGACTGGGTGCTTATGGATACTGTAGGCTAGAGGGACTGGGTGCTTATGGATACTGTAGGCTAGAGGGACTGGGTGCTTATGGATACTGTAGGCTAGAGGGACTGGGTGCTTATGGGTACTGTAGGCTAGAGGGACTGGGTGCTTATGGGTACTGTAGGCTAGAGGGACTGGGTGCTTATGGATACTGTAGGCTAGAGGGACTGGGTGCTTATGGGTACTGTAGGCTAGAGGGACTGGGTGCTTATGGATACTGTAGGCTAGAGGGACTGGGTGCTTATGGATACTGTAGGCTAGAGGGACTGGGTGCTTATGGATACTGTAGGCTAGAGGGACTGGGTGCTTATGGATACTGTAGGCTAGAGGGACTGGGTGCTTATGGATACTGTAGGCTAGAGGGACTGGGTGCTTATGGATACTGTAGGCTAGAGGGACTGGGTGCTTATGGATACTGTAGGCTAGAGGGACTGGGTGCTTATGGATACTGTAGGCTAGAGGGACTGGGTGCTTATGGATACTGTAGGCTAGAGGGACTGGGTGCTTATGGATACTGTAGGCTAGAGGGACTGGGTGCCTATGGATACTGTAGGCTAGAGGGACTGGGTGCTTATGGATACTGTAGGCTAGAGGGACTGGGTGCTTATGGATACTGTAGGCTAGAGGGACTGGGTGCTTATGGATACTGTAGGCTAGAGGGAATGGGTGCTTATGGATACTGTAGGCTAGAGGGACTGGGTGCTTATGGATACTGTAGGCTAGAGGGACTGGGTGCTTATGGATACTGTAGGCTAGAGGGACTGGGTGCTTATGGATACTGTAGGCTAGAGGGACTGGGTGCTTATGGATACTGTAGACTAGAGGGACTGGGTGCTTATGGATACTGTAGGCTAGAGGGACTGGGTGCTTATGGATACTGTAGGCTAGAGGGACTGGGTGCTTATGGATACTGTAGGCTAGAGGGACTGGGTGCTTATGGGTACTGTTGGGTAGAGGGACTGGGTGCTTATGGATACTGTAGGCTAGAGGGACTGGGTGCTTATGGGTACTGTAGGCTAGAGGGACTGGGTGCTTATGGGTACTGTAGGCTAGAGGGACTGGGTGCTTATGGGTACTGTAGGCTAGAGGGACTGGGTGCTTATGGGTACTGTAGGCTAGAGGGACTGGGTGCTTATGGGTACTGTAGGCTAGAAGGACTGGGTGCTTATGGATGCTGTAGGCTAGAGGGACTGGGTGCTTATGGATACTGTAGGCTAGAGGGACTGGGTGCTTATGGATACTGTAGGCTAGAGGGACTGGGTGCTTATGGATACTGTAGGCTAGAGGGACTGGGTGCTTATGGATACTGTAGGCTAGAGGGACTGGGTGCTTATGGATACTGTAGGCTAGAGGGACTAGGTGCTTATGGGTACTGTAGGCTAGAGGGACTGGGTGCTTATGGATACTGTAGGCTAGAGGGACTGGGTGCTTATGGATACTGTAGGCTAGAGGGACTGGGTGCTTATGGGTACTGTAGGCTAGAGGGACTGGGTGCTTATGGATACTGTAGGCTAGAGGGACTGGGTGCTTATGGATACTGTAGGCTAGAGGGACTGGGTGCTTATGGATACTGTAGGCTAGAGGGACTGGGTGCTTATGGATACTGTAGGCTAGAGGGACTGGGTGCTTATGGATACTGTAGGCTAGAGGGACTGGGTGCTTATGGGTACTGTAGGCTAGAGGGACTGGGTGCTTATGGGTACTGTAGGCTAGAGGGACTGGGTGCTTATGGATACTGTAGGCTAGAGGGACTGGGTGCTTATGGGTACTGTAGGCTAGAGGGACTGGGTGCTTATGGATACTCTAGGCTAGAGGGACTGGGTGCTTATGGATACTGTAGGCTAGAGGGACTGGGTGCTTATGGATACTGTAGGCTAGAGGGACTGGGTGCTTATGGGTACTGTAGGCTAGAGGGACTGGGTGCTTATGGATGCCAGTTTAGTGCAGGGGAAAGTAGGCCAGCTGTACAGTCCAAAATACAACAGCGTGGAGACATCCTGGCAAAAGGAAATGGGGAAAATGATACAATGGTGGTTAATTGGTGAGCAATTATAGGTTGCAGTCAATCCATTGCTTCTAGATTATGAGACTGTAGTGCTTTAAAAACAACTGATGGAGACTACAATGTGAGTAAAGTAAAGGTATTTACATGGTAGCTACATAAGTGGGTATTGGTCAACTACAGTGTAAACACAGATTATACCAAAAAAACATCGTCTATACCTGAGCAGTTTGTGTAACTAACTACATGACGGCAATTTCAATATGAAATGTGCCAAAACCTCCTCTCACCAACAGTTACCTGAACTGTACGTTTATTTGCAAATCCTTGAAACTATGCAGACCACTGACATGTTAGTCATTTAGCAGACGCTCTTATCCAGAGCCACTTACAGGCGCCTTGCTCAACGGCACATCAAAATATTTGTTCACCTAGTCAGCTCAGGGATTCGAAACAGCGACTTTTCGGTTACTGCCCCAACGCTTTTAAACGCTAGGCTATCTGCCGCATTCAAAATTCAAGGTCAGCAAAAGATATGTCATTACTTAGTCTGTACCAGTTTGGTAATTCAGTGGATTAGTGATTAAGCTTTACCAATTAAAAGCACGTTGCAATTATTGGTGTCAAAATCTGTATCATCATAATGTTATAATGTAAAAAAATATATATATATACAAATAATTTTTTTCATTAGTTGAATTAATATAACATGTACTGGTATGCTTAATGCAAATGGCTCCCTTCATTCGGCTGTATTCTGAGGGGCATTTACCTCTAAGACAACCTCCTTGTACTGGAAACAGTCCAAGCTCTTAACATGGTGCATTTTAATCTACTGGATTAATTTGTTTTGGAATGGAGTAAAGCAAAATTGGAATTACAAGCGTTCCTGGAGGTAGGGGGCTGTCACCAATCAGGGTACCACTCACCATGACGACCAACATATCAGCATGGGCACCCCCATAAGGAAACACCAACAGTGCAAATAACTATGAATATTAATTTTTAATTATCTTTTATGATCCCACACATAATCCTAGCTATTGGCCATGGACCTGTAAACTGCTGGCAAAGCATCCCTGGATAATAGAACCAACAACCAATCTTCTTTAACAAAGGTGTGATGTTGCAGCCACACTATCATTGGGATTCTGCTACTCTGGCACTTTATCTCCACAGCCTTGAATAACAATGTAGTGACTAAAGCCACCAGCAAGGTCAAGGCTTCTTTGCATAATAAACACCAGCGTCTCCACGAACACGGAACACCACCTCTGCCTTGACGAAGCGGTTGCACCTCTGTTGCTACATTGAGTACCCGCATAGCGTGCCAGGAAATAGTTGAGCTTCAGCACCTAGGTCCGGTTACTGTATCAAGTACAGGTCTTGTAACAGCTTGCCATACAGGTGAAGAGAAGGCTACAGTAATACGATGTTCTCTGCTACACTATGACAGATACTTCTCAGGCTTTCTGCAGGGAGTAGGAGGAAGTTGCCTTTTGGAACCTTTCTAAAGGTAAGGTCAGGAATGGGGGAAGGTACGCTGATCCTGGAGGATAGAGAGGTGGACCAGTATCAAGAAGGTTGCTGGTTAAAGCCCTGGGCCGGGTAACACAACAATGGGAATGGAACTGAACTGGCAGCTGGAAGGCTGCTGGTCTCTGATCTCATCTACTATCTCCTGCCGTTGTGCCCTTGAGCAAGGCACTTACGACCCCACAACTGCTCCTCATACAGGAGCGCTGCACTAATGCCGAACCTGTGTTTCTCACCGTGTGTGTATACGTGTGTGTGTATATCTGGGGGTGTTGGGAAAGGCAGAAGACACATTTCCATTCTAACCAATGGACAACAAAGTTCTATTCTATCAGTCCCCAAGAGGCAGAAAGACAGGGGGACAGAGCGACAAAGGACCTAAGCTTTGCCAGTCAAAGTTGCTAAGACGGGAAACAGGAAGCAGAGTCTGCACCTAAATGTATATGTTTCATAGAAGTGTACATAATTACCTTGTTTTGAGGAGGCGAGGCAGTCTAACATAGGGATTTTATGAATAATCATCCGTGATACCTGCTTGATATAAGCTATAATCATTAGTTTATATTTCATAGACTCATCATCAATACCAGAGAGCTAATGCTGCAGCTGATTGGATCTTGGATCTCTCGTGTACGTTTGTCGAGCTGATGAACACGCTCAGTAGCACAACACTCAGTGGAACGAGGTCCCTGGTGAATCCATTCATTAAAGAGAGGGTGCCAACCCCTCCAATCCATTCAAATTTGATTTGGCAAAAAGCGCCTTCGTATGCCAAAGCCATGAGCCGGAGAGGGTGCCAGTTGAGGGGGAGTTGATTGAGGCACGTGCTCAGAAACCTAAAGGAACCAGCCAGGTTGACAGGATACTTACGAAACCTAAAGGAACCAGCCTGATAGACAGGATTCTTATGAAACCTAAAGAAACCCGCTAGATAGACAGGATTCTTAGGAACACTAAAGGAACCAGCCAGATGGACAGGATTCTCATGAAACCTAAAGGAACCAGCCAGGTTGACAGGATTCTTATGAAAACTAAATGGAACCAGCCAGATAGACAGGATTCTTAGGAAACCTAAAGGAACCAGCCAGATGGACAGGATTCTTATGAAACCTAAAGAAACCAGCCATATAGACAGGATTCTTATGAAACCTAAAGGAACCGAACCAGTAAGGTAGACAGGATTCTTATGAAACGTATTGGAACCAACCAGGTAGACAGGATTCTTCTAAAACCTAAAGGAACCAACCAGGTAGACAGGATTCTTATGAAACCTAAAGGAACCAGCCAGATAGACAGAATTCTTACGAAACCTAAGGAACCAGCCAGGTCGACACGATTCTTATGAAACCTAAAAGGAACCAGCCAGGTCGACAGGATTCCTATGAAACCTAAAGGATTATTTAAAAAATATGTTATCCCAGGCTCTGTGAATTACATCACGTTTTAACCCAGTGACAGGCCCAATCAGGTACCTGTTACGGAGAGGAACGAAGAGGGTGGAAGCAGTGGTCTGCCTGTGATACATGGTGAACATGATACTGTGTCTTGAGGCAGCTAACAGTATGGTAATAATACCACAAGTGAAGATGCTGCCCTACATGTACAGGCTCTCTGTGGGCTATATGTAGACAATAGCTAGATACACTATATATACAGAAATACGTGGATATCCTTTCAAATTAGTGGACTCGGCTATTTTTCGGCCACACGTGTTGCTGACAGCCATGCAATCTCCAGAGACAAACATTTGCAGTAGAATAGCCTTACTGAAGAGCTCAGTGACTTTCAACGTGGCACCAGCATAGGATTCCACCTTTCCAACAAGTCAGTTTGTCAAATTTTTTGCCCTGCTAGAGCTGCCCCGGTCAACTGTAAGTGCTGTTATTGTGAAGTGGAAACGTTTAGGAGCAACAACGGCTCAGCCGCGAAGTGGTAGGCCACACAAGCTCACAGAACGGCACCGCCGAGTGCTGAAGCGCGTAGCGGGTAAAACGTGTCCGTCCTCACTTACAACACACACTACCGAGTTCCAAACTTCCTCTGGAAGCAAGGTCAGCACAATAACTGTTTGTTGGGAGCTTCATGAAATGGGTTTCCATGGCCGAGCAGCCGACTTTGAGCCAGGCCTAATCGCCCAACATCAGTGCCCGACCTCACTAATGCTCTTGTGGCTGAATGGAAGCAAGTCCCCGCAGTAATGTTCCGACATCTAGTGGAAAGCCTTCCCAGAAGAGTGGAGGCTGTTATAGCAGCAAAGGGGGGATCAACCCCATATTAATGCCCATGATTTGGGAATGAGATGTTTGACGAGCAGGTGTCCACATACTTTTGGTCATGTAGTGTACTCATGACATTGAGTTATTTACTGATGAGTAAATAACCAGTATGTAGAGCATTGCGTTTGTCTTGTTCTTTGGGTTGTATTCAAACCACCTCAGATTACTCAAGTGAAGAGAAAACATGGTTTAAAAAAGAAAACAGACAAAGCAACACCTCACGGCACAACGCCTCTCCCCTATTTGACCTAGATATGTTGTGTAATTGTTTTGAAATGTAGTCGATGTGTGACGTTTAAAATGTATGTAGGTCTGTCCTTCAGCTGTTCTCGTCTATTGATGCTCTGTTCTGTCATGTTTCATGTTCTGTGTTGACCCCAGGAAGAGTAGCTGCTGCTATCGCAACAGCTAATGGGGATCCTAATACAATACCAAATTCCAATACCAGGGTCATGCCTTTCGGATTTACAAATGCACCTGCTACCTTCCAGAGACTCTTGACGCATGTCTTGAAGAGTTGTCTGGGAGACTGTTGTAGGATGTACCTGGATTATATTATTTATCCAAAAGGATATTGAGAGTCACTTCAGGGACACCCAGAGAGAGTTTGGTTGTCTCCCGGATGCTGGATTGACACAGAAACTCAAAAACCACTTATGTCTCCCAGAAACTTCAGTTTCTCTGGTATGTGGTGAGCAAGGATGACATGGGAGCAGACCACTACAAGACTAAAGCAATCCAAAACTATTCTATGCCAGAAACACTCAAGGAAGAATTTTTTTTTTTTTGTGTCCAGCAGGGTGGTGCCACCCGTAGGTGCACAACTTTTCCATAATTAAAACTTTTCAAGTGACTTCATGAGAGCTCATGAGGCGCCTCTATATACTGTACAATGTCAGCGCTCCACGACCATTTTGAGAAACGTTGACTCCTCTCAAAAGAGTGAAACCCACATCCTGTCCTCTCATTGAATGAGGATCTGCCCAGGCACTGGAGCCCTCCAGAACTGGACAGTAGTAAAAAGAGAGGGTCTGCCCAGGAACTGAGAGCCACAGTGGTATTGAACTCCGCGTATTTGAACTGAGAGCCACAGTGGTAATGAACTCCCCGTATTTGAACTGAGAGCCACAGTGGTTATGAACTCCCATTTGCCGGCCACAGTGGTATGAACTCCCCGTATTTGAACTGAGAGCCACAGTGGTAATGAACTCCCGTATTTGAACTGAGAGCCACAGTGGTAATGACTCCCGTATTTGAACTGAGAGCCACAGTGGTAATGCTTTTTGACTAGCCAGTTATGAACTCCCCGTATTTGAACTGAGAGCCACAGTGGTAATGAACTCCCCGTATTTGAACTGAGAGCCACAGTGGTAATGAACTCCCCGTATTTGAACTGAGCTGCTCTGGAACCTCCTCCAAAGACTCCCAAATTCAAACTGACCATCTGAAGATATACCACAGTCAGATAGATCTAACAAGAGTCACGTCGATGGATTTGATATGAGTGCTTGCATGTTTCAGTCATATTTGTGAATAAAGCTTTCAAGTAGCCTCACATCAATTGCACAAGGAGAGTATAGCGGCTGCTATAGCCGATCGTAGCAGTACTACCCACACATGCCAGAAATGGTTCAAATTGAGCGAGGATAGCTGCTTTTTCAATGACTGACGGACTGGCAGGAGTGTTAGAGGCAGGCTACAGTAATTACGGGTCTGCTGTGCAGTAATGGTCTCCATTTCACCTAGCATGGTCAAACCACTTTGGTCTGTAGACGCTTACAATGTCTCGAATGCTTTCTGAAACCTACTAAAAACATTGCTCCTGATCAACTACTACGGTGGTGACAATATCTTTCACATGCGAAATATAGGCCTGCCATTTGGGCCAACAGGATCTTTAATGACGCTGGCCACCATTGAGGCTACGTTTATTTGGTCTGACCATGAGTCCATGACTACATAGACAAACTAAAATAGTCTTCCTTACCAGCATACTGAATGTAAAATAAATCATGAATAATGAACATACCCTAATCAACTGGAAATGCTATCTACAGTTTTTTAAACGTTTTTTATTTTTTTACAATTAGTCACCGAAATACTCACGCCAGTGTAGGATTCACACAATCAACAATAATTTTTTTATGACCACTTGCTACCAAACCTGATTGATTCCTACCTCCACTCATTCATCATTGAAAACTCTGGGCATTGAAAAGCCTCAACTAAAAATGTCACGTTCACCATGGCAACAGACAACATATTTGCGTTGTAGCTGGAAGTTGCGATCTGCTTTATTTGAATGAGTGAGACAACTCTGGAGTAGACGTGCAATTGGACAAGTATCTTCCCAGTCTCAAAAGAGTATTTAGTATATCTCCCTTCTCTGAACAGTGACATATGAAGAAATAACGTAACTTACTGATACATAATTCAGCCTGAAGTGTGTGTGTGTGTGTGTGTGTGGGTGTGTGTGGGTGTGTGTGTGTGTGTGGGTGTGTGTGTGTGTGTGTGTGTGTGTGTGTGTGTGTGTGTGTGTGTGTGTGTGTGTGTGTGTGTGTGTGTGTGTCTGTGTGTTTGATCGTCGTAACATTAATTTATATCACCATTTGGCCTGTCAGGATGCTTTTACTGAACCTAAAAATCATAAACACATTTACCTCATAATCAATACTTCCAAAAATATGACACAGCAATGAGTGCTCCTTCTCCCCTGAGATCTGGATGCCAAACACTTCCACAGACTTGCCCATAATTCACCGGCTGAGCGACACCACTGAGGCTCTTTGGCTGTCACGCATCTCGCACTAGATTTATTAGGCACAGCCAATTAACCTTTCCTGCATTGCTTATCAACTGATCCAATGCATAATTAGTAATAAAGCGAGTAATCAAGGGACTAGTAATGGTTTGAGATTGGGAAATCAGCTATGTGCTATTTTGAAAAATAAAAGGTCGTAAAAGTCTCGCCATACGTGACATTTGATTAACAAATTGTTAGTTGATGATGAACAAATTATGTAACTAAATATACTTTTTTTTTAACATAGGGAGGGACGGGTTTTGGCCCCAATGTAGTGGCAAATTGGTTTTGGCCCCAATGTAGTGGCAAATTGGTTTTGGCCCCAATATAGTGGCAAATTGGTTTTGGTCCCAATGTAGTGGAAAATTGGTTTTGGCCCCAATGTAGTGGCAAATTGGTTTTGGTCCCAATGTAGTGGCAAATTGGTTTTGGTCCCAATGTAGTGGCAAATTGGTTTTGGCCCCAACGTAGTGGCAAATTAGTTTTGGGCCCCAATGTAGTGGCAAACTGGTTTTGGCCCCAATGTAGTGGCAAATTAGTTTTGGTCCCAATGTAGTGGCAAATTAGTTTTGGTCCCAATGTAGTGGCAAATTGGTTTTGGCCCCAATGTAGTGGCAAATTAGTTTTGGTCCCAATGTAGTGGCAAATTGGTTTTGGTCCCAATGTAGTGGCAAATTGGTTTTGGCCCCAATGTAGTGGCAAATTAGTTTTGTTCCCAATGTAGTGGCAAATTGGTTTTGGCCCCAATGTAGTGGCAAATTGGTTTTGGTCCCAATGTAGTGGCAAATTGGTTTTGGCCCCAATGTAGTGGCAAATTGGTTTTGGACCCAATGTAGTGGCAAATTGGTTTTGGCCCCAATGTAGTGGCAAATTGGTTTTGGCCCCAATGTAGTGGCAAATTAGTTTTGGTCCCAATGTAGTGGCAAATTGGTTTTGGTCCCAATGTAGTGGCAAATTGGTTTTGGCCCCAATGTAGTGGCAAATTAGTTTTGTTCCCAATGTAGTGGCAAATTGGTTTTGGTCCCAATGTAGTGGCAAATTGGTTTTGGCCCCAATGTAGTGGCAAATTGGTTTTGGCCCCAATGTAGTGGCAAATTGGTTTTGGTCCCAATGTAGTGGAAAATTGGTTTTGGCCCCAATGTAGTGGCAAATTGGTTTTGGTCCCAATGTAGTGGCAAATTGGTTTTGGTTCCAATGTAGTGGCAAATTGGTTTTGGCTCCAATGTAGTGGCAAATTAGTTTTGGGCCCCAATGTAGTGGCAAATTGGTTTTGGCCCCAATGTAGTGGCAAATTGGTTTTGGCCCCAATATAGTGGCAAATTGGTTTTGGTCCCAATGTAGTGGAAAATTGGTTTTGGCCCCAATGTAGTGGCAAATTGGTTTTGGTCCCAATGTAGTGGCAAATTGGTTTTGGTCCCAATGTAGTGGCAAATTGGTTTTGGCCCCAATGTAGTGGCAAATTAGTTTTGGGCCCCAATGTAGTGGCAAACTGGTTTTGGCCCCAATGTAGTGGCAAATTAGTTTTGGTCCCAATGTAGTGGCAAATTAGTTTTGGTCCCAATGTAGTGGCAAATTGGTTTTGGCCCCAATGTAGTGGCAAATTAGTTTTGGTCCCAATGTAGTGGCAAATTGGTTTTGGCCCCAATGTAGTGGCAAATTAGTTTTGTTCCCAATGTAGTGGCAAATTGGTTTTGGCCCCAATGTAGTGGCAAATTTGTTTTGGTCCCAATGTAGTGGCAAATTGGTTTTGGACCCAATGTAGTGGCAAATTGGTTTTGGACCCAATGTAGTGGCAAATTGGTTTTGGCCCCAATGTAGTGGCAAATTGGTTTTGGCCCCAATGTAGTGGCAAATTAGTTTTGGTCCAAATGTAGTGGCAAACTGGTTTTGGCCCCAATGTAGTGGCAAATTAGTTTTGGTCCCAATGTAGTGGCAAATTAGTGTTGGTCCCATTGTAGTGGCAAATTGGTTTTGGTCCAAATGTAGTGGCAAATTGGTTTTGGCCCCAATGTAGTGGCAAATTGGTTTTGGGCCCCAATGTAGTGGCAAATTGGTTTTGGCCCCAATGTAGTGGCAAATTGGTTTTGGGCCCCAATGTAGTGGCAAATTGGTTTTGGACCCAATGTAGTGGCAAATTGGTTTTGGCCCCAATGTAGTGGCAAATTGGTTTTGGCCCCAATGTAGTGGCAAATTAGTTTTGGTCCAAATGTAGTGGCAAACTGGTTTTGGCCCCAATGTAGTGGCAAATTAGTTTTGGTCCCAATGTAGTGGCAAATTGGTTTTGGTCCCAATGTAGTGGAAAATCGGTTTTGGCCCCAATGTAGTGGCAAATTGGTTTTGGTCCCAATATAGTGGCAAATTGGTTTTGGTCCCAATGTAGTGGCAAATTGGTTTTGGCCCCAATGTAGTGGCAAATTAGTTTTGGGCCCCAATGTAGTGGCAAATTGGTTTTGGCCCCAATGTAGTGGCAAATTGGTTTTGGCCCCAATATAGTGGCAAATTGGTTTTGGTCCCAATGTAGTGGAAAATTGGTTTTGGCCCCAATGTAGTGGCAAATTGGTTTTGGTCCCAATGTAGTGGCAAATTGGTTTTGGTCCCAATGTAGTGGCAAATTGGTTTTGGCCCCAATGTAGTGGCAAATTAGTTTTGGGCCCCAATGTAGTGGCAAACTGGTTTTGGCCCCAATGTAGTGGCAAATTAGTTTTGGTCCCAATGTAGTGGCATATTAGTTTTGGTCCCAATGTAGTGGCAAATTGGTTTTGGCCCCAATGTAGTGGCAAATTAGTTTTGGTCCCAATGTAGTGGCAAATTGGTTTTGGTCCCAATGTAGTGGCAAATTGGTTTTGGCCCCAATGTAGTGGCAAATTAGTTTTGTTCCCAATGTAGTGGCAAATTGGTTTTGGCCCCAATGTAGTGGCAAATTGGTTTTGGCCCCAATGTAGTGGCAAATTAGTTTTGGTCCAAATGTAGTGGCAAACTGGTTTTGGCCCCAATGTAGTGGCAAATTAGTTTTGGTCCCAATGTAGTGGCAAATTGGTTTTGGTCCCAATGTAGTGGAAAATTGGTTTTGGCCCCAATGTAGTGGCAAATTGGTTTTGGTCCCAATGTAGTGGCAAATTGGTTTTGGTCCCAATGTAGTGGCAAATTGGTTTTGGCTCCAATGTAGTGGCAAATTAGTTTTGGGCCCCAATGTAGTGGCAAATTGGTTTTGGCCCCAATGTAGTGGCAAATTGGTTTTGGCCCCAATATAGTGGCAAATTGGTTTTGGTCCCAATGTAGTGGAAAATTGGTTTTGGCCCCAATGTAGTGGCAAATTGGTTTTGGTCCCAATGTAGTGGCAAATTGGTTTTGGTTCCAATGTAGTGGCAAATTGGTTTTGGCCCCAATGTAGTGGCAAATTAGTTTTGGGCCCCAATGTAGTGGCAAACTGGTTTTGGCCCCAATGTAGTGGCAAATTAGTTTTGGTCCCAATGTAGTGGCAAATTAGTTTTGGTCCCAATGTAGTGGCAAATTGGTTTTGGCCCCAATGTAGTGGCAAATTAGTTTTGGTCCCAATGTAGTGGCAAATTGGTTTTGGCCCCAATGTAGTGGCAAATTAGTTTTGTTCCCAATGTAGTGGCAAATTGGTTTTGGCCCCAATGTAGTGGCAAATTTGTTTTGGTCCCAATGTAGTGGCAAATTGGTTTTGGCCCCAATGTAGTGGCAAATTGGTTTTGGACCCAATGTAGTGGCAAATTGGTTTTGGCCCCAATGTAGTGGCAAATTGGTTTTGGCCCCAATGTAGTGGCAAATTAGTTTTGGTCCAAATGTAGTGGCAAACTGGTTTTGGCCCCAATGTAGTGGCAAATTAGTTTTGGTCCCAATGTAGTGGCAAATTAGTGTTGGTCCCATTGTAGTGGCAAATTGGTTTTGGTCCAAATGTAGTGGCAAATTGGTTTTGGCCCCAATGTAGTGGCAAATTGGTTTTGGGCCCCAATGTAGTGGCAAATTGGTTTTGGCCCCAATGTAGTGGCAAATTGGTTTTGGGCCCCAATGTAGTGGCAAATTGGTTTTGGACCCAATGTAGTGGCAAATTGGTTTTGGCCCCAATGTAGTGGCAAATTGGTTTTGGCCCCAATGTAGTGGCAAATTAGTTTTGGTCCAAATGTAGTGGCAAACTGGTTTTGGCCCCAATGTAGTGGCAAATTAGTTTTGGTCCCAATGTAGTGGCAAATTGGTTTTGGTCCCAATGTAGTGGAAAATCGGTTTTGGCCCCAATGTAGTGGCAAATTGGTTTTGGTCCCAATGTAGTGGCAAATTGGTTTTGGTCCCAATGTAGTGGCAAATTGGTTTTGGCCCCAATGTAGTGGCAAATTAGTTTTGGGCCCCAATGTAGTGGCAAATTGGTTTTGGCCCCAATGTAGTGGCAAATTGGTTTTGGCCCCAATATAGTGGCAAATTGGTTTTGGTCCCAATGTAGTGGAAAATTGGTTTTGGCCCCAATGTAGTGGCAAATTGGTTTTGGTCCCAATGTAGTGGCAAATTGGTTTTGGTCCCAATGTAGTGGCAAATTGGTTTTGGCCCCAATGTAGTGGCAAATTAGTTTTGGGCCCCAATGTAGTGGCAAACTGGTTTTGGCCCAAATGTAGTGGCAAATTAGTTTTGGTCCCAATGTAGTGGCAAATTAGTTTTGGTCCCAATGTAGTGGCAAATTGGTTTTGGCCCCAATGTAGTGGCAAATTAGTTTTGGTCCCAATGTAGTGGCAAATTGGTTTTGGTCCCAATGTAGTGGCAAATTGGTTTTGGCCCCAATGTAGTGGCAAATTAGTTTTGTTCCCAATGTAGTGGCAAATTGGTTTTGGCCCCAATGTAGTGGCAAATTGGTTTTGGCCCCAATGTAGTGGCAAATTAGTTTTGGTCCAAATGTAGTGGCAAACTGGTTTTGGCCCCAATGTAGTGGCAAATTAGTTTTGGTCCCAATGTAGTGGCAAATTGGTTTTGGTCCCAATGTAGTGGAAAATTGGTTTTGGCCCCAATGTAGTGGCAAATTGGTTTTGGTCCCAATGTAGTGGCAAATTGGTTTTGGTCCCAATGTAGTGGCAAATTGGTTTTGGCTCCAATGTAGTGGCAAATTAGTTTTGGGCCCCAATGTAGTGGCAAATTGGTTTTGGCCCCAATGTAGTGGCAAATTGGTTTTGGCCCCAATATAGTGGCAAATTGGTTTTGGTCCCAATGTAGTGGAAAATTGGTTTTGGCCCCAATGTAGTGGCAAATTGGTTTTGGTCCCAATGTAGTGGCAAATTGGTTTTGGTCCCAATGTAGTGGCAAATTGGTTTTGGCCCCAATGTAGTGGCAAATTAGTTTTGGGCCCCAATGTAGTGGCAAACTGGTTTTGGCCCCAATGTAGTGGCAAATTAGTTTTGGTCCCAATGTAGTGGCAAATTAGTTTTGGTCCCAATGTAGTGGCAAATTGGTTTTGGCCCCAATGTAGTGGCAAATTAGTTTTGGTCCCAATGTAGTGGCAAATTGGTTTTGGCCCCAATGTAGTGGCAAATTAGTTTTGTTCCCAATGTAGTGGCAAATTGGTTTTGGCCCCAATGTAGTGGCAAATTTGTTTTGGTCCCAATGTAGTGGCAAATTGGTTTTGGCCCCAATGTAGTGGCAAATTGGTTTTGGACCCAATGTAGTGGCAAATTGGTTTTGGCCCCAATGTAGTGGCAAATTGGTTTTGGCCCCAATGTAGTGGCAAATTAGTTTTGGTCCAAATGTAGTGGCAAACTGGTTTTGGCCCCAATGTAGTGGCAAATTAGTTTTGGTCCCAATGTAGTGGCAAATTAGTGTTGGTCCCATTGTAGTGGCAAATTGGTTTTGGTCCAAATGTAGTGGCAAATTGGTTTTGGCCCCAATGTAGTGGCAAATTGGTTTTGGGCCCCAATGTAGTGGCAAATTGGTTTTGGCCCCAATGTAGTGGCAAATTGGTTTTGGGCCCCAATGTAGTGGCAAATTGGTTTTGGACCCAATGTAGTGGCAAATTGGTTTTGGCCCCAATGTAGTGGCAAATTGGTTTTGGCCCCAATGTAGTGGCAAATTAGTTTTGGTCCAAATGTAGTGGCAAACTGGTTTTGGCCCCAATGTAGTGGCAAATTAGTTTTGGTCCCAATGTAGTGGCAAATTGGTTTTGGTCCCAATGTAGTGGAAAATCGGTTTTGGCCCCAATGTAGTGGCAAATTGGTTTTGGTCCCAATGTAGTGGCAAATTGGTTTTGGTCCCAATGTAGTGGCAAATTGGTTTTGGCCCCAATGTAGTGGCAAATTAGTTTTGGGCCCCAATGTAGTGGCAAATTGGTTTTGGCCCCAATGTAGTGGCAAATTGGTTTTGGCCCCAATATAGTGGCAAATTGGTTTTGGTCCCAATGTAGTGGAAAATTGGTTTTGGCCCCAATGTAGTGGCAAATAGGTTTTGGTCCCAATGTAGTGGCAAATTGGTTTTGGTCCCAATGTAGTGGCAAATTGGTTTTGGCCCCAATGTAGTGGCAAATTAGTTTTGGGCCCCAATGTAGTGGCAAACTGGTTTTGGCCCCAATGTAGTGGCAAATTAGTTTTGGTCCCAATGTAGTGGCAAATTAGTTTTGGTCCCAATGTAGTGGCAAATTGGTTTTGGCCCCAATGTAGTGGCAAATTAGTTTTGGTCCCAATGTAGTGGCAAATTGGTTTTGGTCCCAATGTAGTGGCAAATTGGTTTTGGCCCCAATGTAGTGGCAAATTAGTTTTGTTCCCAATGTAGTGGCAAATTGGTTTTGGCCCCAATGTAGTGGCAAATTGGTTTTGGCCCAATGTAGTGGCAAATTGGTTTTGGCCCCAATGTAGTGGCAAATTGGTTTTGGACCCAATGTAGTGGCAAATTGGTTTTGGCCCCAATGTAGTGGCAAATTGGTTTTGGCCCCAATGTAGTGGCAAATTAGTTTTGGTCCAAATGTAGTGGCAAACTGGTTTTGGCCCCAATGTAGTGGCAAATTTGTTTTGGTCCCAATGTAGTGGCAAATTGGTTTTGGCCCCAATGTAGTGGCAAATTGGTTTTGGACCCAATGTAGTGGCAAATTGGTTTTGGCCCCAATGTAGTGGCAAATTGGTTTTGGCCCCAATGTAGTGGCAAATTAGTTTTGGTCCAAATGTAGTGGCAAACTGGTTTTGGCCCCAATGTAGTGGCAAATTAGTTTTGGTCCCAATGTAGTGGCAAATTAGTGTTGGTCCCATTGTAGTGGCAAATTGGTTTTGGTCCAAATGTAGTGGCAAATTGGTTTTGGCCCCAATGTAGTGGCAAATTGGTTTTGGGCCCCAATGTAGTGGCAAATTGGTTTTGGCCCCAATGTAGTGGCAAATTGGTTTTGGGCCCCAATGTAGTGGCAAATTGGTTTTGGACCCAATGTAGTGGCAAATTGGTTTTGGCCCCAATGTAGTGGCAAATTGGTTTTGGCCCCAATGTAGTGGCAAATTAGTTTTGGTCCAAATGTAGTGGCAAACTGGTTTTGGCCCCAATGTAGTGGCAAATTAGTTTTGGTCCCAATGTAGTGGCAAATTGGTTTTGGTCCCAATGTAGTGGAAAATCGGTTTTGGCCCCAATGTAGTGGCAAATTGGTTTTGGTCCCAATGTAGTGGCAAATTGGTTTTGGTCCCAATGTAGTGGCAAATTGGTTTTGGCCCCAATGTAGTGGCAAATTAGTTTTGGGCCCCAATGTAGTGGCAAATTGGTTTTGGCCCCAATGTAGTGGCAAATTGGTTTTGGCCCCAATATAGTGGCAAATTGGTTTTGGTCCCAATGTAGTGGAAAATTGGTTTTGGCCCCAATGTAGTGGCAAATTGGTTTTGGTCCCAATGTAGTGGCAAATTGGTTTTGGTCCCAATGTAGTGGCAAATTGGTTTTGGCCCCAATGTAGTGGCAAATTAGTTTTGGGCCCCAATGTAGTGGCAAACTGGTTTTGGCCCCAATGTAGTGGCAAATTAGTTTTGGTCCCAATGTAGTGGCAAATTAGTTTTGGTCCCAATGTAGTGGCAAATTGGTTTTGGCCCCAATGTAGTGGCAAATTAGTTTTGGTCCCAATGTAGTGGCAAATTGGTTTTGGTCCCAATGTAGTGGCAAATTGGTTTTGGCCCCAATGTAGTGGCAAATTAGTTTTGTTCCCAATGTAGTGGCAAATTGGTTTTGGCCCCAATGTAGTGGCAAATTGGTTTTGGCCCAATGTAGTGGCAAATTGGTTTTGGCCCCAATGTAGTGGCAAATTGGTTTTGGACCCAATGTAGTGGCAAATTGGTTTTGGCCCCAATGTAGTGGCAAATTGGTTTTGGCCCCAATGTAGTGGCAAATTAGTTTTGGTCCAAATGTAGTGGCAAACTGGTTTTGGCCCCAATGTAGTGGCAAATTAGTGTTGGTCCCATTGTAGTGGCAAATTGGTTTTGGTCCAAATGTAGTGGCAAATTGGTTTTGGCCCCAATGTAGTGGCAAATTGGTTTTGGGCCCCAATGTAGTGGCAAATTGGTTTTGGCCCCAATGTAGTGGCAAATTGGTTTTGGGCCCCAATGTAGTGGTAAATTGGTTTTGGCCCCAATGTAGTGGCAAATTGGTTTTGGCCCCAATGTAGTGGCAAATTGGTTTTGGTCATTCCTAGACTGGGGGTTACAACTCCAACAAACCCACACTGCAGTACTTATGTAGTAACATATTTGTTTCTTCTTGCAAAACAAAATCATTGAGGCATACTTTTAAAATGTCCTGTTTTCAGAACAAGATAAGTGTGTTGGCACAGTAATTGTGATACAGCACAGTAAGGAGTGAATTTGTCCTCAAACAGTGTCATGCACCGGGCCAAGCCTTGGCGATAGAACAGGAAAACTATGCCGCTCCAAATCTCCAGTTCACTCTCCATGCATTACAACCTGGGTGTTCTTACAGCGCTTTGTAGAGGTTGTAGAGGTGTGTGTGTACCCCCCCCTTCTTTTACGCTGCTGCTACTCTCTGTTTACTATCTATGCATAGTCACTTTAACTCTACCTACATGTTCATATAACCTCAATTACCTCGACTAACCGGTGCCCCCGCACATTGACTCTGTACCGGTACCCCCTGTATATAGCCTGTATATTGACTCTGTACCGGTACCCCCTGTATATAGCCTGTATATTGACTCTGTACCGGTACCCCCCTGTATATAGCCTGTATATTGACTCTGTACCGGTACCCCCTGTATATAGCCTGTATATTGACTCTGTACCGGTACCCCCTGTATATAGCCTGTATATTGACTCTGTACCGGTACCCCCTGTATATAGCCTGTATATTGACTCTGTACCGGTACCCCCTGTATATAGCCTGTATATTGACTCTGTACCGGTACCCCCTGTATATAGCCTGTATATTGACTCTGTACCGGTACCCCTGTATATAGCCTGTATATTGACTCTGTACCGGTACCCCCTGTATATAGCCTGTATATTGACTCTGTACCGGTACCCCCTGTATATAGCCTGTATATTGACTCTGTACCGGTACCCCCTGTATATAGCCTGTATATTGACTCTGTACCGGTACCCCCTGTATATAGCCTGTATATTGACTCTGTACCGGTACCCCCTGTATATAGCCTGTATATTGACTCTGTACCGGTACCCCCCTGTATATAGCCTGTATATTGACTCTGTACCGGTACCCCCTGTATATAGCCTGTATATTGACTCTGTACCGGTACCCCCTGTATATA
This sequence comes from Coregonus clupeaformis, assembly GCF_020615455.1. Classification (NCBI taxonomy): domain Eukaryota; kingdom Metazoa; phylum Chordata; class Actinopteri; order Salmoniformes; family Salmonidae; genus Coregonus; species Coregonus clupeaformis. The sequence continues at coordinate 6,137 of NW_025535471.1, read as the reverse complement.
GCCTGTATATTGACTCTGTACCGGTACCCCCTGTATATAGCCTGTATATTGACTCTGTACCGGTACCCCCTGTATATAGCCTGTATATTGACTCTGTACCGGTACCCCTTGTATATAGCCTGTATATTGACTCTGTACCGGTACCCCCTGTATATAGCCTGTATATTGACTCTGTACTGGTACCCCCTGTATATAGCCTCGCTACTGTTATTTTTACTGTTATTTTACTGCTTTTATATTATACTTATCTATTGTTTACTTAACACTTATTTCTCTAAAAACTGCATTGTGAGTAAGCATTTCACTGTAAGGTCTACACCTGTTGTATTCGGCGCATGTGACAAAGAACATTTGATTTGATTTGAGTTTTCTAGTTCTCCCTCATGAAAAAGCAACGAGGTGTGGTGTTGTAAAAAGAGTCTAACTAGATGTGCTGCTCCTTCAACCTACACAGCAGACAGAATCTCAGAGTGACTGAAAGGGGCAATCTTCGATTGCTACGTCAATTGTTATTGGGATTCTTGAAGAACATAACTTATAAATGCCTCATGAGCTTAGTTCAACTGTCTTACCCCATCAGAACCCAAAATATAAGCTTGTTTTACTCTGTTTGTAAACAAACACTATAAAACCTCCCAAAATCGTTAAAACTATAATTTTGATATCATGGATGGTCAGTCCTTGCATCCATAGCTCTGTCTATGAATTTGAAAGTGGTTATATTTCTCCAGCCCCATCCCTCACCTTTTTAACAAATAAGGGGTGCTCACTTTGTTATTGTTTCAACGGCAGATTGCCCTTTAACGTTGAGCATGCTCACAGTGTTCACAGGATAATGCAGTCTGACGTGACACCAGAAAACACCAGGCGCACGACACCGCAATTGAGTGTCAAGATGAATATTTTCTCTAACTAAATCCCAGAGGACAGTCAGAGGGGCCTATATGAGGAATGAGAAATTAGAGAAAAGACTGAGGAAAATCGTTTCATCTCCATTCTAATTCTGTCTCTACAGTAGATACACCATACCCTTCTATGATAGTAGATACACCATACCCTTCTATGATAGTAGATACACCATACCCTTCTCTACAGTAGATACACCATACCCTTCTCTACAGTAGATACACCATACCCTTCTATGATAGTAGATACACCATACCCTTCTATGATAGTAGATACACCATACCCTTCTATACAGTAGATACACCATACCCTTCTATACAGTAGATACACCATACCCTTCTATACAGTAGATACACCATACCCTTCTATGATAGTAGATACACCATACCCTTCTATACAGTAGATACACCATACCCTTCTATACAGTAGCTACACCATACCCTTCTATGATAGTAGATACACCATACCCTTCTCTACAGTAGATACACCATACCCTTCTATGATAGTAGATACACCATACCCTTCTATACAGTAGATACACCATACCCTTCTATACAGTAGATACACCATACCCTTCTATGATAGTAGATACACCATACCCTTCTATACAGTAGATACACCATACCCTTCTATACAGTAGCTACACCATACCCTTCTATGATAGTAGATACACCATACCATTCTCTACAGTAGCTACACCATACCCTTCTATACAGTAGATACACCATACCCTTCTATGATAGTAGATACACCATACCATTCTCTACAGTAGATACACCATACCCTTCTATACAGTAGATACACCATACCATTCTCCACAGTAGATACACCATACCATTCTATGATAGTAGATACACCATACCCTTCTCTACAGTAGATACACCATACCCTTCTATGATAGTAGATACGCCATACCCTTCTATACAGTAGATACACCATACCATTCTCCATAGTAGATACACCATACCATTCTATGATAGTAGATACACCATACCCTTCTCTACAGTAGATACACCATACCCTTCTATGATAGTATATACACCATACCATTCTCTACAGTAGCTACACCATACCCTTCTATGATAGTAGATACGCCATACCCTTCTCCACAGTAGATACACCATACCCTTCTATACAGTAGATACACCATACCCTTCTATGATAGTAGATACACCATACCATTCTCTACAGTAGATACACCATACCCTTCTATGATAGTAGATACACCATACCATTCTCTACAGTAGATACACCATACCCTTCTATGATAGTAGATACACCATACCATTCTCTACAGTAGATACACCATACCCTTCTATGATAGTAGATACACCATACCCTTCTCTACAGTAGATACACCATACCCTTCTATACAGTAGATACACCATACCCTTCTATACAGTAGATACACCATACCCTTCTATACAGTAGATACACCATACCCTTCTATGATAGTAGATACACCATACCATTCTCTACAGTAGCTACACCATACCCTTCTATGATAGTAGATACGCCATACCCTTCTCCACAGTAGATACACCATACCCTTTTCCACAGTAGATTCACCATACCCTTCTATAAAGTAGATACACCATACCCTTCTCTACAGTAGATACACCATACCCTTCTATACAGTAGATACACCATACCCTTCTATACAGTAGATACACCATACCCTTCTCTACAGTAGATACACCATACCCTTCTATAAAGTAGATACACCATACCCTTCTATAAAGTAGATACACCATACCCTTCTATACAGTAGATACACCATACCCTTCTATGATAGTAGATACACCATACCCTTCTCCACAGTAGATACACCATACCCTTCTATACAGTAGATACACCATACCCTTCTATACAGTAGATACACCATACCCTTCTATACAGTAGATACACCATACCCTTCTATGATAGTAGATACACCATACCCTTCTATACAGTAGATACACCATACCCTTCTATGATAGTAGATACGCCATACCCTTCTCCACAGTAGATACACCATACCCTTTTCCACAGTAGATTCACCATACCCTTTTCCACAGTAGATTCACCATACCCTTCTATACAGTAGATACACCATACCCTTCTATAAAGTAGATACACCATACCCTTCTCTACAGTAGATACACCATACCCTTCTATACAGTAGATACACCATACCCTTCTATACAGTAGATACACCATACCCTTCTCTACAGTAGATACACCATACCCTTCTATTAAGTAGATACACCATACCCTTCTATACAGTAGATACACCATACCCTTCTCTGCAGTAGATACACCATACCCTTCTATACAGTAGTGTGACGTCACGAGAGGCTACACAGCTTTCAGCGGGATTGCTCAAGTAGTGCAAGGAGACAAGGTTCAAACAAAACAAGGATTTTATTATAGGTCTTGGGAAATTAACGAAAATATAACAAAATTCTGTTCTCTTGTGGCTCTTTAAGGGTTAACAGTTCAGGGATGTCTCTTCCACATCCCAAATCATAATTCTCACTCGCTCAGATAACTTTTCCCCAGCCTTACTGTAGTCCACGTTGCAGCTAGTGGCCAACCCAGCAAAAAGTCCTTCCAAATGTCTCTCACGTATTTCCACAGGTGCATATATCCAAAGGTGAGTATTTCCCAAAGGTAAGTATCTCCAAATCCTTATATTCCTCATGGAAGTGGACGTGCAGCACTCTTGTCCTCCAGAGAGCCCAGGTTGGAGACTGTGTCTCTTCCCTTCCCCAAACCTTCAGCTCATCAGCTCCTCATTTGTTTCAGCTGCGTGGGAAGATTGGCCATAGAGGGGTGGAGTTCCCGACCATACCAGCAGATGGAGCCATAGCTGTCTGGGTTTGCAGCCACCTCAGGGGATGTAACGTCCCTCCAGGACACAGCCTCTCGTGACATCACACATCCCCTCCTCGGGACCGACGTCCTCGTCGGGGTAAAGGCAGCGAAGAAGGCATCACGCCGGGAGAGGGCGTCCGCATTGCCGTGGTGCTTGCCAGCCTGCTCTCTCTTCAACTCCTCCACCTCTAGGACCAGGGACTCAGCCTCCTGTTGTCTCTCCTTGAGTTTCTTACTGAACGCATCAGCCTTGGTTTTAGCAGAGTTTAGCTTCTGTTGAGCAGCTTTCAGTTCCTTCTCTCTCTCTGCCTGTATTCTCCACCATCTGTGACGTCACGAGAGGCTACACAGCTTTCAGCGGGATTGCTCAAGTAGTGCAAGGAGACAAGGTTCAAACAAAACAAGGATTTTATTATAGGTCTTGGGAAATTAACGAAAATATAACAAAATTCTGTTCTCTTGTGGCTCTTTAAGGGTTAACAGTTCAGGGATGTCTCTTCCACATCCCAAATCATAATTCTCACTCGCTCAGATAACTTTTCCCCAGCCTTACTGTAGTCCACGTTGCAGCTAGTGGCCAACCCAGCAAAAAGTCCTTCCAAATGTCTCTCACGTATTTCCACAGGTGCATATATCCAAAGGTGAGTATTTCCCAAAGGTAAGTATCTCCAAATCCTTATATTCCTCATGGAAGTGGACGTGCAGCACTCTTGTCCTCCAGAGAGCCCAGGTTGGAGACTGTGTCTCTTCCCTTCCCCAAACCTTCAGCTCATCAGCTCCTCATTTGTTTCAGCTGCGTGGGAAGATTGGCCATAGAGGGGTGGAGTTCCCGACCATACCAGCAGATGGAGCCATAGCTGTCTGGGTTTGCAGCCACCTCAGGGGGATGTAACGTCCCTCCAGGACACAGCCTCTCGTGACATCACAGTAGATACACCATACCCTTCTATACAGTAGATACACCATACCCTTCTAAGACAAGACTATGACAAGACTATTAAAGACTATGACAGACTATGCCATTGGGGCCACTAAGAGACACACTAAACAAATCAACAGACAGCATCCATGCTGAATAGGAATGGCCAACACAGCAGGCTGTCCTGAAGCAACACAAGGTTCCCTCTGGCTAGCAGTCTCCTCTGGCCAGCAGTCTCCTCTGGCTAGCAGTCTCCTCTGGCCAGCAGTCTCCTCTGGCCAGCAGTCTCAGATATCCCAGACCTTGGAGCAATGTAAGCTAGGCAACAGCTGGAGCATTGGTACATCGCCGGAAGCAACCAGTCTGTCTAAAGAGACAATATGGGCAGAGGCAGAAGGATCTGCTAATCCTCTGATGTCCAGAGCAGTCTGCTCACCATTAGCCAAGGGATAGTCTATGCCACGTGTCAAACTCAAGGCCCATTCAATCCGGCCCGCGGGTGGCTTGGGTAGTTTCTTTTATTCATTATTTTTCCCCTCGGGAAAATTGTGTATAAATGATAATACCTATATTTATAGTCTCTTCACTCTGTCCAGCTTGCTAACATCGAAATGAAAGCTAGACAGTCAGGGAAGCTTTGGGAACACTTTTATTTGATGTTTGTGCAAAATTTGACGGTGAGGAATTATAACATTTTACAATGCATCCCACCGGACCTCGGGGAAGAACGAATGTGCTCCTGTGGAGAACTTTTGTTTGACACTCCTGGTCTACGCAGACATCTCATCAAAAGAGGGCTTGATTATCTTTGTTGCCATGCCGGTACGCACCCCGCTAGAGGCTATACTTCTTACTCTGCATATTCATGTGGTTAGTGCATTTCATCCCGCCTTTCTCTTTTGTCTATGAGAAGGATGGAGGCGGATGGCACTGGGGAACAGCTGGCAGAGAAAGTACTTTTCTGTAGAAGGTGAAGTATCTTATATCACTTGTATCTGCTTCCCTGTGCTCATAGGTCTGAGAGAACAATGCTTCACAGCGATTGCCAAAGAAAACTTGTTTGTTGTTGTTTGTCAGCGAAACCATTATCCTAAAATCATTAAGTATTCATATTGTTCCTGTGCTTGGTAATTTTGCCAAGTGTGATTAATATTTAGTTTGGTTTAGTACCATCACAGACTTCAAACTGGCTGATAAATGTTTAATGTGTGTTGCTGATAACTGCAGAGTGAGATAATATTTGGTTGGCTGTATAGCTCAGGACGCTAAGCAGGAAGAAAACACACCATGGTCAGTTTGGTAGAAAGAAATGTACATGAATGACAACTTAAAGTCAAACCCAATTAGCTAAGTTCACGTTCAGTTCTTTGAACACAACTCTTGCAAAGCATTAAACCCGAGGCTACCTCCTGTGGGTGGGTGAATCACAAAGTACTAAACCTGAGGCTCCCCCTCC
>NW_025535470.1:67500-96543 GCF_020615455.1 Coregonus clupeaformis | reverse complement strand
CTCTTTCCTCTCCCCTCCCTCCTCTCTTTTCCCCTCTCTCCCTCCTCTCTCCCTCCTCTCTCCCCCTCCTCTCTCCCTCCTCTCCCTCCTTCTCCCTCCTCTCTCCCTCTTCCTCTCCCTCTCCTCCCTCCTCTCTCCCTCCCTCTCTCCCTCCCCTCTCTCCTCCTCTCTCCCTCCTCTCCTCTCCCTCCTCCCTCTCTCCCTCCTCTCTCTCCCTCCTCCCTCTCCCTCCTCCTCCTCCTCCCTCCCTCCCTCTCTCCCTCCTCTCTCCCTCCTCTCTCCCTCCTCCCTCCCTCCCTCTCTCCCTCCTCTCTCCCTCTCTCTCCCCTCCCTCCTCCTTCTCCCTCCTCCCCCTCCCTCCCTCTCTCCTTCCTTTCTCCCTCCTCTCTCCCTCCTCTCTTTTATCCTCCCTCCTCCTCTCTCCCTCCTCCTCTTTCCCTCCTCTCTCCTCCCTCTCTCCTCCTGCTGCGTTAGGGGTCTGAGACTGCTCTCTGGGTGTGTGTATCCAGCAAGCTGTTCTTCCTCTATGGTGGAGCTAGCAGCAGTACTTGTGTAGTTGTTCTTCCTCTATGGTGACTAGCAAGCAGTATTGTCAGTAGCTGGTTCTTCCTCTATGGTGACTAGCAGCAGTATTATCAGTAGCTGTTCTTTTTCATGGTGGACTAGCAGCAGTATTGTCTAGTAGCTGTTCTTCTTCTATGGTGGACTAGCAGCAGTATTGTCAGTAGCTGTTCTTCTTCTATGGTGGACTAGCAGCAGTATTGTCAGTAGCTGTTCTTCTTCTATGGTGGACTAGCAGCAGTATTGTCAGTAGCTGTTCTTCCTCTATGGTGGACTAGCAGCAGTATTGTCATTAGCTGTTCTTCCTCTTTGGTGGACTAGCAGAAGTATTGTCAGTAGCTGTTCTTCCTCTTTGGTGGACTAGCAGCAGTATTGTCAGTAGCTTCAGAGTGTGTTTACGTTATCAGCTGACTTCAGTACAGATTGTGTGTGTGTGTGTGTGTGTGTGTGTGTGTGTGTGTGTGTTTTGTGTGTGTGTGTGTGTGTGTGGTGGTTTAGTTCCAGCCCAGGGTTGCTAAGGTTTCGTGAGTCATGTCCATTGAAATGAAGTAATGATAGACAGAGAATGGGAGAAAGAGAGAGAAGGAGAGAGGGGCATATTTTCCCCTAATGGCATTTCTGCCAAAATATCAAACTCACAATTCTTTGATTGCCAAAAAGGAGAGAGGGGGGAGAGAGGGGTGGAAAGAGGGAGGAGAGAGGGAGGAGAGAGGGAGGAGAGAGGGAGGAGAGAGGGAGAAGAGAGGGAAAGAGAGGGAAGAGAGAGGGTGGAGAGAGGGAGGAGAGAAGGAGGAGAGGGGGAGGAGAGAGGGAGAGAGAGGAGGAGAGAGGGTGAGAGAGGAAGGAGAGAGGGAGGATAGAGGGAGGAGAGAGGGAGGAGAGAGGGTGAGAAGGAGAGGGTGGAGAGGAGGGAGGAGAGAGAGGAGGAGAGGGAGGAGAGAGGGAGGAGAGAGGGAAAGAGAGGGAGGAGAGAGGGAGGAGAGAGGGTTGAGAGAGGGAGGAGAGAGGGGTGGAGAGAGGAGGAGAGAAGGAGGAGAGAGGGGTGGAGAGGAGGAGAGAGGGAGGAGAGAGGGAGGAGAGAGGGAGAAGAGAGAGAGAAGAGAGGGAGGAGAGAGGGAGGAGAGAGGGGTGGAGAGAGGGAGGAGAGAGGGGTGGAGAGAGGGAGGAGAGAGGGAGGAGAGAGGGGTGAGGGAGGAGAGAGAGGGGGAGAGGGTGGAGAGAGGGAGGAGAGAGGGAGGAGAGAGGGGTGGAGAGAGGGAGGAGAGAGGGAGGAGAGAGGAGGAGAGGAGGGAGGGAAAGAGAGGAGAAGAGAGGGAGGAGAGGAGGGTGAGAGAGGGAGGAGAGGGAGGAGAGGAGGGAGGAGAGAGGGAGGAGAGAGGGAGGGAGAGGGGTGAGAGAGAGGGAGGAGAGAGGGAGGATAGAGGAGGAGAGAGGGTGGGAGAGAGGGAGGAGAGAGGGGTGGAGAGAGGGGTGGGAGAGAGGGAGGAGAGAGGGAGGGAGAGAGGGGTGGAGAGAGGAGAGAGAGGGGTGAGAGAGGGATGAGAGAGGAGGAGAGAGGGAGGAGAGAGGGGTGGAGAGGGGAAGGAGAGAGGGAGGAGAGAGGGAGGAGAGAGGGAGAAGAGAGGGAGAAGAGAGGGAGGAGAGAGGGGTGGAGAGAGGGAGGAGAGAAGGAGGAGAGGGGGAGGAGAGAGGGAGGAGAGAGGGAGGAGAGAGGGTGGGAGAGAGGGAGAGAGAGGGAGGATAGAGGAGGAGAGAGGGGTGGAGAGAGGGAGGAGAGAGGTGGAGGAGAGGGTGGAGAGAGGGAGGAGAGAGGGGTGGAGAGAGGGTGGAGAGAGGGAGGGAGAGAGGGAGGACAGAGGGGTTCTTGCCCTGTTTTAAATTCAGTCACAGATGAGAGAGAGAGGAGAGCAGAGCAGGGGATGGGGGGAGGTAGAGAGAAGAGAGGTAGAAACAAAGAGAATAAAGAGTTGGCTGTGTCATCTATACATTCCAGTGTGTGGGTGGAAGGAGTCAAATTAGCACCTCATTCTCTCTGAAGACACACACACACATTCTCTCTGAAGCGTCGACTTATCGTAGACTTCAAACCTGCCCCACCACCACACACACACACACACACACACACACACACGCAAAACACACACATACTTATGCTAAAATGTTTATTGTATTCCACTGAGCCATTTTCCTTCATGTTTATATTCCACTGATTGTTATTCTCTTTCTTATTGTGCCTGCCTTGTCCAGAAGGAACCACAGTCAGCATTTCATTGGACCGTGTATACCAAGTGTTGTATGCTAATAAACGTTTAAACACACCTGTGCCAGAGAGTAAGGACATGTGGTGTCACCATCAGAAGAGGAAGAGGCAGTATCTGGCAGGATTAGTGGAGTGTGTCAACTAGCTCTGTTTTTCTATGTCTGTCTGTCAGAGCCCTGACGAGCCCTTCAGTGTGAATAGAGTGATCTGGGTTAGTAGAGAGGTGCTGTCTGTGTGCCGTAATCGGCTCCAAACAGAAAACGTGTGTGTGCGGTTGAGAGGTACTGTCTGCTGTAATCAGCTCTAAACAGCTGCTGTGATAACTTTCAGCCCTAAGACACGCTGAGACACACTGGGACACGCACTGATGCTCACGCTAGGGCCTCACGCTTACACACCAACCCATAGAATTAGAACCAATAGTAGTACTGACGCTAGGCTAGGCTACGCTATGTTAAAACCACACCCATAGAATTATAACCAATGGTAGTACTGACGCTAGGCTAGGCTACGCTATGGTACAACCACACCCATAGAATTAGAACCAATAGTAGTACGACGTTACGCTACGCTAGACTATGTTACAACCACACACCCATAGAATTAGAACCAATGGTAGTACTGACGCTAGCTGAGGCTACGCATGGTACAACCACACCCATAGAATTAGAACCAATAGTAGTAACGCTACGCTCCGCTCCTAGACTATGTTACAACCACAACCTATAGAATTAGAACCAATGGCTTAGTACTGACGCTACCGCTAGGGCTATGTTAAAACCACACCCATAGAATTAGAAACAATGGTAGTACGCTGAGGCTAGGCTACGCCTATGGTACAACCACACCCATAGAATTAGAACCAATAGTAGTACTGACGTTACGCTACGCTAGACTATGTTACAACCACACCCATAGAATCAGAACCAATAGTAGTACTGACGCTACGCCACGTAGACTATCGTTACAACCACACCCATAGAATTAGAACCAATAGTAGTACTGACGCTACGCTAGACTATGTTACAACCACACCCCATAGAATTAGAACCAATATTGAATATGGCGCTAACGCTAGACTATGTTAAAACCACACCCATAGAATTAGAAACCAATAGTAGTACTGACGCTAGGCTAGGGCTATTGTTACGACCACACCCATAGAATTAGAACCAATAGTAGTTACTGACGTACGCTTTAGACTTATGTTACAACCACACCCATAGAATTAGAACCAATAGTAGTACTGACGCTTACGCTACGCTAGACTATGTTACAACCACACCCATAGAATTAGAACCAATAGTAGTACTGACGCTACGCTATGCTAGGCATATTACAAACCACACCCATAAGAATTAGAACCAATAGTAGTACTGACGCTACGCTAGACTACCTGTTACCAACCACAACCCATAGAATTAGAACCAATAATAGTACTGGCGCTACGCTAGACTATGTTAAAACCACACCCATAGAATTAGAACCAATAGTAGTACTGACGCTAGGCTAGGCTATGTTACAACCACACCCATAGAATTAGAACCAATAGTAGTACTGACGCTACGCTAGACTATGTTACAACCACACCCATAGAATTAGAACCAATAGTAGTACTGACGCTACGCTACGCTAGACTATGTTACAACCACACCCATAGAATTAGAACCAATAGTAGTACTGACGCTACGCTATGCTAGGCTATATTACAACCACACCCATAGGAATTAGAACCAATAGTAGTACTGACGCTACATGACTATGTTACAACCACACCCATAGAATTAGAACCAATAGTAGTACTGACGCCTACGCTCTTTACGTTAGGATTATGTTGACAACCACACCCAGAATTTCTAGAACCAACTAGTAGTACTGACAGCTAGGCAGCATTACGCTATCGTTACAACCACTCCCCATAGAATTAGAACCAATAGTAGTACTGACGCTACGCTAGACTATGTTAAAACCACACCCATAGAATTAGAACCAATAGTAGTACTGACGCTACGCTACGCTAGACTATGTTACAACCACACCCATAGAATTAGAACCAATGGTAGTACTGACGCTAGGCTAGGCTACGCTATGGTACAACCACACCCATAGAATTAGAACCAATAGTAGTACTGACGTTACGCTACGCTAGACTATGTTACAACCACACCCATAGAATTAGAACCAATGGTAGTACTGACGCTACGCTACGCTAGGCTATGTTAAAACCACACCCATAGAATTAGAACCAATGGTAGTACTGACGCTAGGCTAGGCTACGCTATGGTACAACCACACCCATAGAATTAGAACCAATAGTAGTACTGACGTTACGCTACGCTAGACTATGTTACAACCACACCCATAGAATCAGAACCAATAGTAGTACTGACGCTACGCTAGACTATGTTACAACCACACCCATAGAATTAGAACCAATGGTTGTACTGACGCTACGCTACGCTAGACTATGTTACAACCACACCCATAGAATTAGAACCAATAGTAGTACTGACGCTACGCTACGCTAGACTATGTTACAACCACACCCATAGAATTAGAACCAATAGTAGTACTGACGCTACGCTACGCTAGACTATGTTACAACCACACCCATAGAATTAGAACCAATAATAGTACTGGCGCTACGCTAGACTATGTTAAAACCACACCCATAGAATTAGAACCAATAGTAGTACTGACGCTAGGCTAGGCTATGTTACAACCACACCCATAGGGATTAGAACCAATAGTAGTACTGACGCTACGCCAGACTATGTTACAACCACACCCATAGAATTAGAACCAATAGTAGTACTGACGCTACGCTACGCTAGACTATGTTACAACCACACCCATAGAATTAGAACCAATAGTAGTACTGACGCTACGCTATGCTAGGCTATATTACAACCACACCCATAGAATTAGAACCAATAGTAGTACTGACGCTACGCTAGACTATGTTACAACCACACCCATAGAATTAGAACCAATAGTAGTACTGACGCTTCGCTGTAGGACTATGTTACAACCACACCCATAGAATTAGAACCAATGGTAGTACTGACGCTACGCTAGGCTATGTTACAACCACACCCATAGAATTAGAACCAATAGTAGTACTGACCTACGCTACGTAGACTATGTTAGCAACCACACCCATAGAATTAGAACCAATAGTAGTACTGACGCTACGCTACGCTAGACTATGTTACAACCACACACCATAGAATTAGAACCAATGGTAGTACTGACGCTACGGGCTTGACTTATGTTACAACCACACCCATAGAATTAGAACCAATAGTAGTACTGACGCTACGCAGCTCTATGTTACAACCACACCCATAGAATTAGAACCAATAGTGGTACTGACGCTACGCTACGTACTATGTTACAACCACACCCATAGAATTAGAACCAATAGTAGTACTGACCTACGCTAGACGCTATGTTACAACCACACCCATAGAATTAGAACCAATAGTAGTACCTGACTGACGCTAGACTATGTTACAACCACACCCATAGAATTAGAACCAATAGTAGTACTGATGCTGCTTATGTACCATAAATCAGAACCAATGGTAGTACTGACGCTACGCTAGACTATGTTACAACCACACCCATAGAATCAGAACCAATAGTAGTACTGACGCTACGCTACGCTATGTTACAACCACACCCATAGAATTAGAACCAATGGTAATACTGACGCTAGGCTAGGCTACGCTATGTTACAACCACACCCATAGAATTAGAACCAATGGTAGTACTGACTACGCTACGCTAGACTATGTTACAACCACACCCATAGAATTCAGAACCAATGATAGTACTGACTTAGCTACGCCAGGCTATGCTACAACCACACCCATAGAATTAGAACCAATGGTAGTACTGACGCTACGCTATGCTGGCTATGTTACAACCACACCCATAGAATTAGAACCAATAGTAGTACTGACGCTACGCTACGCTAACTATGTTACAACCACACCCATAGAATTAGAACCAATAGTAGTACTGATACCACGCCACGCTAGGCTTGTTACAACCACACCCATAGAATTAGAACCAATAGTAGTACTGACGCCTACTAGCTACGCTATGTTACAACCACACCCATAGAATTAGAACCAATAGTAGTACTGGCCCTACGCTAGACTATGTTACAACCACACCCATAGAATTAGAACCAATAGTAGTACTGACGCTACGCTGCTAGACTATGTTACAACCACACCCATAGAATTAGAACCAATAGTAGTACTGACGCTACGCTACTACGCTATGTTACAACCACACCCATAGAATTAGAACCAATAGTAGTACTGACGCTACGCTACGCTAGACTATGTTACAACCACACCCATAGAATTAGAACCAATAGTAGTACTGACGCTACGCTACGCTAGGCTATGTTACAACCACACCCATAGAATTAGAACCAATGGTAGTACTGACGCTACGCTACCTGTGTTACAACCACACCCATAGAATTAGAACCAATGGTAGTACTGACGCTTACGCTTAGCTATGTTACAACCACACCCATAGAATTAGAACCAATAGTAGTACTGACGCTCAAACGCTAGAGCTATGTTACAACCACACCCATAGAATTAGAACCAATGGTAGTACTGACGCTACGCTAGACTATGTTACAACCACACCCATAGAATTAGAACCAATGAGTAGTACTGACGCTAGCTACGCTAGACTATGCTACAACCACACCCATAGAATTAGAACCAATAGTAGTACTGACGCTACTGCCACGAGGCTATGTTACAAACCACACCCATAGAATTAGAACCAATAGTAGTACTGACCTAGCTACGCTGACTATGTTACAACCTACACCCATAGAATTAGGAACCAATGGTAGTACTGACTACGCTGGAGACCATGTTACAGCAACCACACCCATAGAATTAGAACCAATAGTAGTACTGACGCTACGCTACGCTAGACTATGTTACAACCACACCCATAGAATTAGAACCAATAGTAGTACTGACGCTATGCTACGCCATGTTACAACCACACCCATAGAATTAGAACCAATAGTAGTACTGACGCTCTACGCTAGACTATGTTACAACCACACCCATAGAATTAGAACCAATAGTAGTACTGCCGCTACGCTAGACTATGTTACAACCACACCCATAGAATTAGAACCAATAGTAGTACTGACGCTGCGCTGACTATGTTACAACCACACCCATAGAATTAGAACCAATAGTAGTACTGACGCTACGCTACGCTAGACTATGTTACAACCACACCCATAGAATTAGAACCAATGGTAGTACTGACGCTACGCTACGCTATGTTACAACCACACCCATAGAATTAGAAACCAATGGTGGTACTGACGCTACGCTACGCTAGCTAGACTATGTTACAACCACACCCATAGAATTAGAACCAATAGTAGTACACGGCTACGCTAGACTATGTTACAACCACACCCATAGAATTAGAACCAATGGTAGTACTGACGCTACGCTAGACTATGTTACAACCACACCCATAGAATTAGAACCAATAGTAGTACTGACGCTAGCCCCCTAGACTATGTTACAACCACACCCAGAATTAGAACCAATGGTAGTACTGACGCTACGCTACTAGCTATGTTACAACCACACCCATAGAATTAGAACCAATAGTAGTACTGACTACGCTACGCTAGACTATGTTACAACCACACCCATAGAATTAGAACCAATAGTAGTACTGACTGCTACGCCACGCTAGACTATGTTACAACCACACCCATAGAATTAGAACCAATGGTAGTACTGACGCTACGCTAGACTATGTTACAACCACACCCATAGAATTAGAACCAATAGTAGTACTGACTTATGCTACGCCAAGACTATGTTACAACCACAACCCATAGAATTAGAACCAATAGTAGTACTGAGACGCTACGCCACGCTAGACTATGTTACAACCACACCCCATAGAATTAGAACCAATAGTAGTACTGACGCTTACGCTGCTAGACTATGTTACAACCACACCCATAGAATTAGAACCAATAGTAGTACTGACGCTACGCCAGACTCTATGTTACAACCACACCCATAGAATTAGAACCAATAGTAGTACTGACGCTACTACTAGGACTATGTTACAACCACACCCATAGAATTAGAACCAATAGTAGTACTGCGCTACGCTACGCTAGACTATGTTACAACCACACCCATAGAATTAGAACCAATAGTAGTACTGACGCTACGCTACGCTAGACTATGTTACAACCACACCCATAGAATTAGAACCAATAGTAGTACTGACGCTACGCTAGACTATGTTACAACCACACCCATAGAATTAGAACCAATAGTAGTACTGACGCTACGCTACGCTAGACTATGTTACAACCACACCCATAGAATTAGAACCAATAGTAGTACTGACGCTACGCCTAGACTATGTTACAAACCACACCCATAGAATTAGAACCAATAGTAGTACTGACGCTACGCTGCTAGACTATGTTTACAACCACACCCATAGAATTAGAACCAATAGTAGTACTGACGCTACGCCACGTTAGACTATGTTACAACCACACCCATAGAATTAGAACCAATAGTAGTACTGACGCTACTACGCTAGACTATGTTACAACCACACCCATAGAATTAGAACCAATAGTAGTACTGACGCTACGCTAGCTAGACTATGTTACAACCACACCCATAGAATTAGAACCAATAAGTACTGACGCTCGCTAGCTAGACTATGTTACAACCACCACCCATAGAATTAGAACCAATAGTAGTACTGACGCTACGCTACGCTAGACTATGTTACAACCACACCCATAGAATTAGAACCAATAGTAGTACTGACGCTCCACGCTAGACTATGTTGCACAACCACACCCATAGAATTAGAACCAATAGTAGTACTGACGCTACGCTAGACTATGTTACAACCACACCCATAGAATTAGAACCAATAGTAGTACTGACGCTACGCACGTAGACTATGTTACAACCACACCCATAGAATTAGAACCAATAGTAGTACTGACCTGCTCACGCTAGACTATGTTACAACCACACCCATAGAATTAGAACCAATGGTAGTACTGACGCTCCACGCTAGACTGTTAGTGCAACCACACCCATAGAATTAGAACCAATAGTAGTACTGACGCTACGCTAGACTATGTTACAACCACACCCATAGAATTAGAACCAATAGTAGTACTGACGCTACGCTACGCTAGACTATGTTACAACCACACCCATAGAATTAGAACCAATAGTAGTACTGACGCTGCTACGCTAGACTATGTTACAACCACACCCATAGAATTAGAACCAATAGTAGTACTGACGCTACGCTAGACTATGTTACAACCACACCCATAGAATTAGAACCAATAGTAGTACTGACGCTACGCTACGCTAGACTATGTTACAACCACACCCATAGAATTAGAACCAATAGTAGTACTGACGCGCAACCACCTCAATGTCGCTACGCTAACTATGTTCAACCACACCCATAGAATTAGAACCAATGGTGGTACTGACGCTACGCCACTAGACTATGTTACAACCACACCCATAGAATTAGAACCAATGGTAGTACTGACGCTACGCACGCTAGACTATGTTACAACCACACCCATAGAATTAGAACCAATAGTAGTACTGACCTTTACGCTAGACTATGTTACACACCACACCCATAGAATTAGAACCAATGGTAGTACTGACGCTACGCTACGCTAGACTATGGTTACAACCACACCCATAGAATTAGAACCAATAGTAGTACTGACGCTACGCTACGCTAGACTATGTTACAACCACACCCATAGAATTAGAACCAATGGTAGTACTGGACGCTCACGCCACGCTAGACTATGTTACAACCACACCCATAGAATTAGAACCAATAGTAGTACTGACCCTCCACGCTAGACTTGGTTAGCAACCACACCCATAGAATTAGAACCAATAGTAGTACTGACGCTATGCTAGACTATGTTACAACCACACCCATAGAATTAGAACCAATAGTAGTACTGACGCTACGCTACGCTAGACTATGTTACAACCACACCCATAGAATTAGAACCAATGGTAGTACTGACGCTACGCTACGCTAGACTATGTTACAACCACACCCATAGAATTAGAACCAATAGTAGTACTGACGCTACGCTAGACTATGTTACAACCACACCCATAGAATTAGAACCAATAGTAGTACTGACGCTACGCTAGACTAGACTATGTTACAACCACACCCATAGAATTAGAACCAATGGTAGTACTGACTACGCTACGCTAGACTATGTTACAACCACACCCATAGAATTAGAACCAATGGTAGTACTGACTACGCTACGCTAGACTATGTTACAACCACACCCATAGAATTAGAACCAATGGTAGTACTGACGCTACGCTAGACTATGTTACAACCCACCCATAGAATTAGAACCAATAGTAGTACTGACGTACCACGCTAGACTATGTTACAACCACACCCATAGAATTAGAACCAATAGTAGTACTGACGCACGCCACGCTAGACTATGTTACAACCACACCCATAGAATTAGAACCAATGGTAGTACTGACCGCTACGCTACGCTAGACTATGTTACAACCACACCCATAGAATTAGAACCAATGTAGTACTGACCTAGCTTAACTAGATATGTTACAACCACACCCCATAGAATTAGAACCAATGGTTGTACTGACGCTACGCTACCACTCTGCAAGGGCTATGTTCACAACCACACCCATAGAATTAGAACCAATGGTAGTACTGACGCTTACGCTACGCTAGACTATGTTACCAAACACACCCATGAATTAGAACCAATGGTAGTACTGACTTGCACGCTACGTCAGACTATGTTACAACCACACCCATAGAATAGAACCAATGGTAGTACTGACGCTAGCTGCCGCTATGGTACAACCACACCCATAGAATTAGAACCAATGGTAGTACTGACGCTAGCGCTAGGCTACGCTGTACAACCACACACCGCAGAATTAGAACCAATGGTAGTACTGACGCTACGCTAGACTATGTTACAACCACACCCATAGAATTAGAACCAATAGTAGATACTGACGCTATGTAGACTATGTTAACAACCACACCCATAGAATTAGAACCAATAGTAGTACTGGGACGCCATAGGCTAGACTATGTTACAACCACACCCATAGAATTAGAACCAACAGTAGTACTATTTTATTGGTCTAGTCTATTGCCCTTTTTACCACGATATGCGTTTGCTCTTATTCCAGAAAGACCACCAGATATACCCTGGCGTTATGTGGCTGAGGAGACAGACCACCAGATATACCCTGGCGTTATGTGGCTGAGCGATGAGGAGAAACTGAAATGTTTTTTTGTCCATTGTGTATTTCCGTTTTGCAGAATATTTAGATAAAGCCTGGAATAAAAGAAAAAGGGGCTAGCTATAATGAAATTGTAAGGATGTTTAGCGTCTACGTGGTAAATGACACGTGTGTATATAGATTGGGTTTAGGCTTTTCTCCCCACATGAATATTCTCTCTGTGTCAGACTGGGTTCAAATGCCTTCTGTTTCATTTGTCTGGATTTAGTTATCTGGAGATGTAAATCATACTGTTTATACAGTGGGGGAAAAAGTATTTAGTCAGCCACCAATTGTGCAAGTTCTCCCACTTAAAAAGATGAGAGAGGCCTGTAATTTTCATCATAGGTACACGTCAACTATGACAGACAAATTGAGAAAGAAAAATCCAGAAAATCACATTGTAGGATTTTTAATGAATGTATAACTGTATATTGAATGATATAGACTTACAGAAAACGTTTGACATGTGTCATTGCCAACGAAGGGTATATAACAAAGTATTGAGAAACTTTTGTTATTGACCAAATACTTATTTTCCACCATAATTTGCAAATAAATTCATTAAAAATCCTACAATGTGATTTTCTGGATTTTTTTTCTCATTTTGTCTGTCATAGTTGACGTGAACCTATGATGAAAATTACAGGCCTCTCTCATCTTTTTAAGTGGGAGAACTTGCACAATTGGTAGCTGACTAAATACTTTTTTTCCCACTGTATATATTTACTGCTCTAGGGATATATTTATTTTTGGGATAACCTTATTTGCAATTTATGTATTGATTTTTATTGATTTATTATTGTTACAATTTTTTTTACTCTTTATGCGATGCGACAGCAGAGAACACCGAAGAAGAATTATCACTGAATTATCAGCAGCGAATTATTGTAATGTTTGTTTATGTGTCAATTAATCCCATAAGGGGATGGGTTGCCAATGGGCGATTTGACACAAAATAAAATTACATTCATTAATTCATTTAATTCATTCATTAATACACCTATTATTATTTTTTTACGGATGAGCACACTTGCTAATGTTTCTAAAACAATAAATGTATCACTAATAAGAAGTGATGTGGTATATTGCTTAATTTTATTTCATTTTTTGTGACCTGAATCTTTTAACCAAAATACACTACTTGACCAAAAGTATGTGGACACCTGCTCGTCGAACATCTCATTCAAAAATCATGTGCATTAATGTGGAGTTGGTCCCCCATTTGCTGCTATAACAGCCTCCACTCTTCTGGGAAGGCTTTCCACTCAACGTTGGAACATTGCTGCAGGGACTTGCTTCCATTCAGTCACAAGAGCATTAGTGAGGTCAGGAAATGGCCTTCCCCAAACTGTTGCCACAAAGTTGGAAAAGCAGAATCGTCTAGAATGTCACTGTATGCTGTAGCGTTAAGATTTCCTTTCACTGGAACTAAGGGGCCTAGCCCCAACCATGAAAAACAGCCCCAGACCATTATTCCTCCTCCACCAGCTTTTACAATTGGCACAATGCATTGGGGTAGGTAGCGTTCTCCTGGCATCCGCCAAACCCAGATTTGTCCGTTGGACAGCCAGATGGTGAATGGTGGCTTTACACCGCTCCAGCCGACGCTTGGCATTGCGCATGGCGATCTTAGGCTTGTGTGCGGCTGCTCCCGACGAACAGTACTGACGTTCCAGAGGCAGCTTGGAACTCGGTAGTGAATGTTGCAACCGAGGGCAGACGATTTTTACACGCTACGCGCTTCAACATTCGGCCGTCCCGTTCTGTGAGCTTGTGTGCGCCTACCACTTCGCGGCTGAGCCGTTGTTGCTCCTAGACATTTTCCACTTCACAATAACAGAACTTACAGTTGACCGGGGCAGCTCTAGCAGGGCAGAAATTTGACAAACTGATTTGTTGGAAAGGTGGCATCCTATGACAGTGCCACGTTGAATGTCACTGAGCTCTTCAGTAAGGCCATTCTACTGCCAGTGTTTGTCTATGGAGATTGCATGGCTGTGTGCTCGATTTTATACACCCGTCAGCAACAGGTGTGGCTGAAATAGCCGAATCCACTAATTTGAAGGGGTGTTCACATACTTTTGTACACAGAGCCTTCGGAAAGTATTCAGACCCCTTGATTTTTTCCACATTTTGTTAGGTTACAGCCTTATTCTAAAATTGATGAATTTTTTATTTTTTTTCCCCCTCATCAATCTACACACAATACCCCATAATGACAAAGCAAAAACAGGTTTTTTTTCCTGTGGTAACAGACACGCTACATCTCTGATCAAAGTGCTACAGTATCCACCACTCTACTCCCCTGCTTTACCAGTCCTGTTGGTAACAGACACGCTACATCTCTGATCAAAGTGCTACAGTATCCACCACTCTACTCCCCTGCTTTACCTCTCTGGAACCATCTCTACTATCAATTACCAGTTGTTGTTTTTGGATCAACTTTCTATACTGGATGACGTGATGCTGCGTGTGGGTTTGTGACGTGATGCTGTGTGTGGGTTTGTGTGTGTGTGTGTGTGTGTGTGTGTGTGTGTGTGACGGGATGCTGTGTGTGTGTGTGTGTTTGTCTGACGTGATGCTGTGTGTTGTGTGTGTGTGTTGACTCTACACTATTGCTATGTCTTTTATAGTCTGTTATATATTACAGAAGACCTCTCTGTCAACATTGAGACTATAGTTTGACTCTACACTATGTAAAACTACAGTCTGGCAGCATGGGAGCTTTGGGACTGTGTTGTCTTCTCCTTTATGCTCTGTCTTCTGTCTTGTTAGCTTTAGCCTGTTAAATATTCAAGAAGACCTGTCTGTGAGCCTTGGGAATTAGCGTCAGGGTGTGTCTATAGGGAGTTAGCTATATGCTAAAGCTAGTCAGGGTGAGTCTACAGGGAGTTAGCATTATGCTAAAGCTAGTCAGGGTGAGCCTATAGGGAGTTAGAATTATGCTAAAGATAGTCAGTGTAAGCCTATAGGGAGTTAGCGTTATGCTAAAGCTTGTCAGGGTGAGTCTATAGGGAGTTAGCGTTATGCTAAAGCTAGTCAGTGTAAGGCTATAGGGAGTTAGCATTATGCTAAAGCTAGTCAGTGTAAGGCTATAGGGAGTTAGCATTATGCTAAAGCTAGTCAGCGTAAGGCTATAGGGAGTTAGCATTATGCTAAAGCTAGTCAGCGTAAGCCTGTAGGGAGCCTAATTCTCTCCTCACATTTTCTTAATCAGCGTTCTGACGGTAGTGTGTGTGTATGTGTGCGACGTGTGTGTGACGGAAGTGTGTGTGCTGCTGCTAACATTCTATTATTAATTGGGTAGCTACCTCATGAGGGATGCCTTATTTGTGTGTGTGTGTGTGTGTGTGTGTGTGTAGTTTCCAGGGTATATATAATTGATGGATTAAGTATTAAGTAAGCTCATCCTCCAGGTATGTGTGATCTTATTTAGAGCTGTCTTTCTGCTCTGGCAGGGGTTGTGTTGATAAGTAATTCATAATTCATGTTCTTGGGCTGTCTGTCTGCTCTGGCAGGGGTTGTGTTGATAAGTTATTAATGATTCATGTTCTTGGTGAGAGTGTGTGTTATTTGAAGAGAAGATGCAGGTCGTCTCTCCTACTGTCTATAATTGATCCTGCATTAGTACACCTATTTCTCCTCTCCTCTCCTCTCCTCTCCTCTCCTCCCCTCCTCCCTCCTCTCCTCCTCCCCTCCTCCCCCCCTCCCTCCCCTCCCCTCCCTCCCTCCTCTCCTCTCCCTCTCCTCTCCTCTCCTCTCCTCTCCTCTCCCTCTCCTCTCCTCCTCCCCTCCCCTCCCTCCCTCCCCCTCCTCTCCTCTCCTCCCCCTCCCCTCCCCCTCCCCCTCCCTCCCTCCCCTCCTCTCCTCTCCTCTCTCCTCTCCTCTCCTCTCCTCCCCTCCTCCCCTCCCTCCCTCCCCTCCCCTCCTCTCCCTCTCCTCTCCTCCTCTCCTCTCCTCTCCCTTCCCTCTCCTCTCCTCTCCTCCTCTCCTCTCCTCTCTCCCTCCCCTCCCTCCCTCCTCCCCTCCTCTCCTCTCCTCTCCTCCTCTCCTCTCCTCTCCTCTCCCCCTCTGTAGTTCCGGTTCTGTAGGGTTCGTTCCACCACAAAAAGCACGAGAGAGAGATTTCAACATCCACAATCAGATTGTTTTGAAATCATTTCTGTTGTTAGAGACAGATAAGATCAGCGTTCCTGAAACATCATTTTGTTGAAATAATATCTGAAATTAAGATATTTGAATGCACTAAATTGCCCATTTTAATTGGTAAGATTCACACAATAATCAATCAATATAGTACCCAACATTTTAGTACAAATATAGTACAGACCTTCTTCCTAACAGTGAGTAAGACATAAGGAATCCAGTAAAATGGTCAAAATCCATCCACGGACCCCCACACCAACACTACTCCCACCCCAACAACCAGTATACAGTATCAGTTCTCTATGTCTGAAAAGTAGTATGGAGCAGCGGCTTGGAGTATTGCTTCTTCATCCTTTGGAGTATTGGAGTATTTCTACTTCACTGGCTAATTTCTCTGAACAGGGAGGAAAGCCTTCACCAGATTCACAGGGAGTCCATTAGAAAAGGATGAAGAAGCAATACCTCCAAGCCGTTGCTCCATACTACTTGTCGGACATAGAGAACTGATACTGTATACTGGTTGTTGGGTTGGGAGTAGTGTGGGAGTCGTGGTGGTGTCCCCGGATGGCTTTTTGACCATTTTACTGGATTCCTCATGTCTAACTCAATGGTAGGAAGAAGATCGGTCCTAATCGGATGGGTATTATATTACTGAATATTATCGGAACCCTATCAATTAAAATGGCCAATTTGGGTGCAATCAATTAGCTTAATTTCTCAGACATCAAAATAAATGACAACAAAATAATGTTTCAGGAATGCTAATCTTATTTCAATCTGTGATGGTGGGTGTCATGGATTGCTAAAATGACATGGAACGACTCGTAGGCTGTGAACCAGGATTAATGTAATCAAATTGGTGCTGGGTCGGAAGTAAACCTTCACACCGTGTTAGTGCTGGGTTGGAAGCCTGATTTGGGCTGTGGTTGTTTATGATTTATATTATGTCACAACTCTGAAACTCTGCCCTCAAGCTATTCAGTCACTACCCCTCCCGCCCTCTCTCTCTCTCTCCCTCCATTTCTCTCTCCCACTCTCTCTCAATTCAATTCAATTCAAAGGGCTTTATTGGCATGGGAAACATATGTTTACATTGCCAAAGCAAGTGAAATAGATAATAAACAAAAGTGAAATAATCAATCAAGAATGAACAGTAAACATTACACTCACAAGTTTCAAAGGAATAGACACATTTCAAATGTCATATTATGTCTTTATACAGTGTTGTAATGATGTGCAAATAGTTAAAGTACAAAAGGGAAAATAAATCAACATAAATATGGGTTGTATTTACAAAGGTATTTGTTCTTCACTGGTTGCCCTTTTCTTGTGGCAACAGGTCACAAATCTTGCTGCTGTGATGGCACACTGTGGTATTTCACTCAATAGATATGGGAATTTATCAAAATTGGATTTGTTTTCGAATTCTTTGTGGGTCTGTGTAATCTGAGGAAAATATGTCTCTAATATGGTCATACATTTGGCAGGAGGTTAGGAAGTGCAGCTCAGTTTCCACCTCATTTTGTGGGCAGTGTGCACATAGCCTGTCTTCTCTTGAGAGCCAGGTCTGCCTACGGCGGCCTCTTTCAATAGCAAGGCTATGCTCACTGAGTCTGAACATAGTCAAAGCTTTCCTTAATTTTAGGTCAGTCACAGTGGTCAGGTATTCTGCCACTATGTACTCTCTGTTTAGGGCCAAATAGCATTCTTGTTTGCTCTGTTTTTTTTGTTAATTCTTTCCAATGTGTCAAGTAACTCTCTTTTTGTTTTCTCATGATTTGGTTGGGTCTCATTGTGTTGTTGTTGTTGTTGTCCTGGGGCTCTGTGGGGTCTGTTTGTGTTTGTGAACAGAGCCCCAGGACCAGCTTGCTTAGGGGACTCTTCTCCAGGTTCATCTCTCTGTAGGTGATGGCTTTGTTATGGAAGGTTTGGGAATCGCTTCCTTTTAGGTGGTTGTAGAATTTAACGGCTCTTTACTGGATTTGGATAATTAGCGGGTATCGGCCTAATTCTGCTCTGCATGCATTATTTGGTGTTTTATGTTGTACACAAAGGATATTTTTGCAGAATTCTGCATGCAGACTCAATTTGGTGTTTGTCCCATTTTGTGAATTCAGACAGAATCTGTCCAGGAGATTTTGTGTTTTTTGTGTGGATATTTTTGCGAAATTCTGCACTCTTTCACCGTTTCTCTCTCCTGGTGAATATAATAATAAATATAATATATTGGCAGAGTGAGGCAGTTAAATGAAGCATCATGTTAGTTAGCCTGAAGACAGGAAGCTGGAACAAGCCTAATGTGATGTGTGATACAGAGAGAGAGATGGAGAGATGAACAGAGGTAGAGAAGCTAAAGCTAAAAAAGATGGAGAGATTGAGAGAAAGAGAAAGAGAGAGAGAGAGAGAGAGAGAGTTTTTTAAAAAGTTTTAAATAATCTTTATTGGGTCTGGGAGCCCACCACACAATAAATACTCATACAAAACCGTATTTACACATCAATTAAAAACACAACTCCAATTCCTCCTCCACAGTAACTGAACACAACAGCCTCTGAATACCCCATATACTCATAAACAGATCAATATTGTTGACAAGTTTATAATAGGCAAACTCAACCCTTAGTCTTGCTGCCAACATTCCCTCCAGCATTCCCACCACATCCACAGACCCCCTGTCCCCCGAATACTGTTCTTTCGGGTCTTCCATATGGGCTAATTTTGCTGCCCTAACACAAAATTAAGCAACACAACTACACCTTTCTGACTAAACCTGTACTTTGGCCCAAATATATACAGTTGGGAAGAGAAAACCTCTCCCAGAGCTGAGAACCAATTAGTGATCAGGTCAATCATCCCGACCAACCTGGGACACTGTAAAAACAGATGTGCCAGAGTTTCAGACTCAGCACAGAATGGACACCCCTCCCCAACAGTAGGATCCAGGTGTACCAGATACATGTTGGTGGCTATGGCTCCATGTATTATCCTCCATTGGAGGTCATGTCACGATTCAGACAGACGACCAGAGGACCACAATTGCGTCACACCAGAAAGTTTATTAAACTTAAGGGAAAAGGGAAGTAGGGAGTGAATGAAGGCTCCAGGGGTAACAGGGATCCCTGTCCAATGCGCTGGGTCTGTGCCCCCCCAGTGGCAGCGATGGTCCCTATGAAGCCGGTGGTGGTGGTCCAGAAGTCCTGGGGGGAGACACAGACACAACAGGGCGGAATGAAACCAGGCAGCAGTACAGTTCAAGGGAATCCAAAATACGTAGTAGCAAGGCAGAAGGCTGGTCAGAGTTACCGGGATTGAAGAGTAGTCAGGAGTCGTAATGGCAGAAGCAGGTCTGGATCTCCTAAGGCAGAAGAGTATCCAATAAACAGGCAGGTCCGGGGTCACAAAACCAGGGTGAGCCAGAAGCGCGAGCAAACAGGTTCCGGGTGTGAGCTTTGCAGACGATCTGACACCGGAGAGCTGAAAGACAGGGCCTTAAATACTGGGAGAGGTTAGTGGGTAATGCAGCGCAGCTGGCAGAGTAATTAGAGCCGAGCAGAGCAGGGACAGGTGGAGCTAGTTAGGCTGAGTAGAGAGAGGGAGGTGAGCAGAGTGGAAGATAGTGGAAACCAATTAAGGTGGTAACCCGGTGGAGTGAGAGGGCTCATGACAGAACCCCCCAAGGGACGGCCCCCAGAAGTCCCAAGAGCAACACCACGCCGGGCGGGAGGAGGGGAGCCGGAGGAGGGCTAGAACTCCTCCGAACGGTCCGAGTGAACGTCCTCATCCTCGGAGGAAGCCGGAGGGCCGTGGTCGGGAGATGGGACAGGTCCCGAGACAGGATCAGGCACAGGACAGGAAGCCGAGCGGGCCGGACGGTTAGGGACCCCTCTGGGGCGGCCCCTACGGATTGCAGGTTGATCAGGATGCCGTTGGTGGAAAGCGGTGATGAGAGTCCTATCCACAATCCGACTAGCTGGCACCCAGGTCCTTTCCTCAGGTCCATAGCCCTCCCAGTCAATGAGGTACTGGAGACCCCTACCCCTCCGTCTGGACCGAAGCAGGCGGCGGACGGTGTAAACCAGACCACCATCGACGAGCCGTGGAGGAGGAGGACCAGGCGCAGCAGGGACCAGCGGACTCTCATGGATGGGCTTAATCTTAGACACATGGAAAGTGGGGTGCACCCTCAGGGAATTAGGCAGTTGGAGCCGGACAGCAGTTGGGCTAATCACTCTTATGATAGGGAATGGGCCAATGAACCGAGGTGCCAGCTTCTGCGACTCCACCCTGAGTGGCAGGTTCTTCGATGACAACCACACCCTTTGACCAACATGGTAGGTGGGAGCAGGAATTCTCCGACGGTTGGCCCCGGTAGTGTAGCTGGCAACGGACCTGGGAGGAGTGTGGCCCGGGCTTGTGACCAGGTGCGGCGACATCGACGGGCAAAAGCAAGTGCAGATGGGCAAGTAACCTCCTCCTCCTGGCTGGCAAATAGAGGAGGCTGGTATCCATAAACACATTGGAAAGGGGACATACCGATGGCAGAGCAGGTCAGAGAATTGTGTGCGTACTCCACCCATGTCAATTGCTGCGACCAGGAGTGGGGGGTTGCGTGAAGTCATGCATCGCAGTGCGCTTCTCGAGCTCCTGATTAGCCCGCTCTGACTGCCCATTGGATTGGGGATGGAATCCGGAAGTCAGACTGACTGTGGCTCCCAGCAGGTGACAGAACTCCTTCCAAAAAGCGGAGGAGGAATTGTGGACCACGGTCAGAAACAACATCCCTTGGCAGTCCGTGGATCCGGCAGACGTGTTCCAGGACCACCTGGGCGGTCTCCTTGGCGGTTGGGAGCTTGGGGAGGGGAATGAAGTGTGCCATCTTGCTGAAACGGTCAACGATGGTGAGAATGACGGTCATGCCACTTGAAGGGGGCAGCCCGTGACAAAGTCAAGGGCGATGTGAGACCAGGGACGTCTGGGCACAGGCAGGGGCTGCAGCAATCCGGCTGGGGGCTGGCAGGACGACTTGTGTTGGTTGCAGATGGGGCAGGCTTGGACGAATTCCCGTACATCCTTCCTCAGAGAGGGCCACCAGAACCTCTGGGCGAGCAGGTTGTAAGGTGCGGGTGGAGCCAGGGTGACAAGCTAGGCGGGAGTCATGTCCCCACTGAATGACCTGGGACCTCAGGTCTTCGGGGACAAAAAGGCGGTCAGCTGGGCAAGTGCTGGGACCTGGCTGGTTACGGAGAGCCTCCAGCACCTGTTCCTCAACAGCCCAGGTCAGAGCTGCAACGATGCAGGGACTTGGCAGAATCGACACAGGGTCCTTGGAGGGGGTGTCATCCTTCTGGAATTGACGGGAGAGGGGCGTCTGGCTTGGTGTTGCGTGATCCAGGCCGGTATGACAGAGTGAAATTAAACCTGGTGAAGAACAGGGCCCAGCGGGACTGCCTGGAGTTCAACCGTTTGGCGTGCGGATGTACTCCAAGTTCTTATGATCGGTCCAAACGAGAAATGGAATGGTGGACCCCTCCAGCCAGTGACGCCACTCCTCCAAGGCAAGCTTCACAGCCAGCAGCTCACGGTTCCCTATGTCGTAATTGCACTCAGAGGGGGGACAACCGACGTGAGAAAAAGGCACAGGGATGGAGCTTCCTATCCTCCGCAGCCCACTGAGAAATCACAGCACCAACTCCCACATCCGAGGCGTCCACCTCCACAATGAATTGCCGGTCCACATCAGGCATCTGGAGGATGGGAGCGGAGGTGAACCTCACCTTGAGGGTACTGAAGGCTTTGTCGGCTGCTGGGGTCCAGGTGAAGGGTTGCTTGGTGCTGGTTAGAGCAGTGAGAGGGGCAGCAACGGTACTGTAGTTCCGGATAAACTTCCTATAGAAGTTAGCAAACCCCCAGAAACTGTTGCAGCTTCTTTCTGTTCTCCGGAACTGGCCACGAAGTGACTGCTGATACTTTGGCAGGATCCATTTGGATACTTCCTTCTGCCACTATGTACCCCAGGAAGGCCACTGTCTTGACGTGAAACTCACATTTCTCTGCCTTGGCGTAGAGGGAATTCTCCAGAAGACGATGAAGGACTTGCTGGACATGGCGGGTGTGTTCAGACAGGTTTCTGGAGTAAATTAAGATGTCATCCAGGTAAAACGAAGACAAACTTGTTTAACATGTCCCGCAGTACATCATTCACTAGAGCCTGGAACACAGCAGGAGCATTGGTGAGGCCAAAAGGCATAACCAGATACTCGTAGTGGCCTGTTGGTGTATTGAATGCGGTTTTCCATTCATCTCCCTCCCGGATCCGCACTAGGTGGTAAGCGTTTCTGAGATCCAACTTGGTAAAAACAGTGGCTCCCTGGAGCAACTCAAAAGCAGAGGTGAGCAGAGGCAGAGGGTAACGGTTTTTCACTGTGATGTCGTTGAGTCCCCTGTAGTCGATGCAGGGGCGAAGAGATCCGTCCTTCTTCCCCACAAAGAAGAAGCCAGCACCAGCAGGAGATGAAGATGAACGGATTAATCCTGCGGACAGAGAGACCATTGATGTAGTCCTCCATGGACTTTCTTTCAGGAGCAGACAACTGAATAAAGACGACCCCTTGGAGGAGCTGTTCCAGGGAGGAGGTCGATGGCACAGTCGTACGGTCGGTGAGGGGGCAGAGATGTGGCTCTTGCTTTGTTAAACACCTCTCTGAGACCATGGTAGCATTCTGGGACATTGGAGAGGTCCGGAGCGGAGTTAGTAGGTACTGGCCGAGGGGTAGTGCGGCAGCAAGCAGGCAGGTTCGGTGGCAGTCCTCTCCCCACTCCCTGATCACCCCCGGTCACCCAGTCGAGCTGAGGGTTGTGCCGGGCGGAGCCATGGGTAACCCAGGATGAGGGGTTGGCCTGGAGAGGGGAGCAGGTGAAACTGGATAGTTTCTTGATGGTTTCCGGACAGACCCATCGAGACCGGGGCCGTGACATGAGTGACCGATCCGAGTAAGTGTCCGTCCAGTGCCCGGGCAGGAATAGGAGGTGTCAAACGGAGGTTCTCCAGTCCCAGTTGGCGTGCCAGCTTGACGTCCATTATGTTGGCTTCGGCGCCAGAATCCACCAGAGCAGCCAGGGTGTGAGTTGAGTCAGAGAGGCGGAGGTGAACTTGCAGCAGGGGTTTGCGGTCGGAGGACTGGATGGTCATAGAACTCGACCGGACTCCCCCTACGCCCGGTGAGCTTCGGCCCTTTAAAGGGCAGGTTACCACACGATGTCCATCACCTCCACAATAGAGGCAGAGGTTTGAGGTGAAGCGGCGCTGGCGCTCTGCAGGAGTGAGGGAGGCTCGCCCAATCTCCATAGGCTCAGACTGATCAAGCTGACCTGGGTGAGTGGCAGTAGATGACAGGAGCCCAGTCGGATCTCTCCGAATGCCGGTAGTAGGTGGACCTTGGCGCCCCCTCTCACGGCGACGGGTCTGTATCCTTCTGTCGATCCTGACAGTCAGTGCGATGGCTTCATCAAGAGTGGAAGGCAGTTCATGGGAGACCAACTCGTCCTTGATATAGTCAGCCAAACTATGGAAGAACGCGTCCATCAACGGTGGTGTGTTCCAAGAACTTCGCCTAGCCAGGGTTCGGAAGTCGATGGAATGGTCTGCGACTGTACGTCTGCCTTGTCGAATACTGAACAGTTCACGAGACGCCTCTGCGGTGGGTGAATCCAGGTCAAACACCTTCAGCATCTCCTCAGCAAACAGGTCGAAGGTTGCACATGCGGGGGTTTGACGTTCGAACTCTGCTGTTCCCCAGAGTCGAGCTCGGCCCGTCAGGTGAGTGATGGCATACCCAACTTTAGCCCCCTCCGTGGCGAAGGTCCTTGGCTGCAAGGAGAACTGAAGTCGGCAGCTAGTCAGGAATGGCCGGACCTGGGTTGAATCGCCGTTGAACCGCTTCGGGGTTTCCAATCTTGGGTTCGGAGCAGCGGCTGCAATGACCGGGGCAGGTAACTCGGGGGCTGGGCTGGTGGGCAGACTGGCTGGGGTAAGGTTGGTGAGGAGTTGAATGAGCATGGCGAGTTGTTGTTGCTGCTGCTGGAACTGCTGCTCATGCTCATCGGTTTCCATGTCGGGGAAAGTGTGCGCTGAGTCCATAATGGTCAGATCGTACTGTCACGATTCAGACAGACGACCAGAGGACCACAATTGCGTCACACCAGAAAGTTTATTAAACTTAAGGGAAAAGGGAAGTAGGGAGTGAATGAAGGCTCCAGGGGTAACAGGGATCCCGTCCAATGCGCTGGGTCTGTGCCCCCCAGTGGCAGCGATGCGTCCTATGAAGCCGGTGGTGGGTGGTCCAGAAGTCCTGGGGGGAGACACAGACACAACAGGGCGGAATGAAACCAGGCAGCAGTACAGTTCAAGGGAATCCAAAATACGTAGTAGCAAGGCAGAAGGCTGGTCAGAGTTACCGGGATTGAAGAGTAGTCAGGAGTCGTAATGGCAGAAGCAGGTCTGGATCTCCTAAGGCAGAAGAGTATCCAATAAACAGGCAGGTCCGGGGTCACAAAACCAGGGTGAGCCAGAAGCGCGAGCAAACAGGTTCCGGGTGTGAGCTTTGCAGACGATCTGACACCGGAGAGCTGAAAGACAGGGCCTTAAATACTGGGAGAGGTTAGTGGGTAATGCAGCGCAGCTGGCAGAGTAATTAGAGCCGAGCAGAGCAGGGACAGGTGGAGCTAGTTAGGCTGAGTAGAGAGAGGGAGGTGAGCAGAGTGGAAGATAGTGGAAACCAATTAAGGTGGTAACCCGGTGGAGTGAGAGGGCTCATGACAGGTCAGCTGTCCTCTTATCAATAGGCAGTTTGTATAATGATCGCCAACAGCCTTTTGGGGAGGCACCTGGACCAAGCACACCCGCCCACCTCGTCGATTTTACCCCTTCCAGGGAAGAGGCATGGGACACCTTTACACATATTCTGTACATGGCCTTCTTTCCCACCTCCTTGAACTCCCCAGCTCCGGGGTATCGAAGGAAAGCAGCATCCCCACGTCCTCCTCGAATGCCCCGCCGCAGCACTAACAATCAGTGCAGGGAACACATAATCCAGACCCTCCTTCCACCGATCAGAATTGGAAGTGTCAGTCACATACTGCAGATGAAGTACTGGCAAGGAGTCACAGACCGCAGCGACGACCTTCCTCAGTAGGCGAGACGATCGGATCCCCGCTCTTTCTCCCAGCTCCTCCAACGACCTATTCCTGTTCCACATCAGATGACCCAGCTTAGTACACCCCACGCCTAACAGGCATGAACGTAGGCTAGCTGAACCCAGAACACGGGACTGGATGGCAGTGTTGTGAAAAAGAGGCTCTTCAAAAAGCCACATCCCTGGTGGCGTGCAGGCCTTACGGGACATGACCAGAACTCTCCAAGCCTGCATAACAGACTCATAAAATGGAGTCAGGCCAGGCAACTCACCCCCTCCAGCTTTAAGAGGAAAAGGTGCTTGTCTAAGCCCAAACAGCCCGCTCTCCTCATCAATGCGTAGGCTGTGTCAACCCAGCTAGAACCGTCACTGTACAACAGTCTCTGGGCTGCTTAAGCCGGAAAGCCATGATCCTGGAAGAAATGTCCACCAGGCCTTGCCCACCCTCGTGCAGTGGCAGGTACAGGGCTGAAGCTTTAATCCAATGTTGTCCAGACCAGAAGAAATTGACAAGGGTCCTCTGAAGCTCTTGTATCAGACCCTTTGGTGGCTGTAAAATCATTAGTCTGTGCCACAGGGTAGAGGCAGCAAGATTATTAGCTACCAGTACCCTTCCCCTATAAGACAGCTGGGGCAGCACCCATTTCCACCTAGACAATCTGGCACACACTTTCTCCACTACACCCTCCCAGTTCTTTTCTGAAAGACATCGGAGCCTAGAAAAAACCCCAAAGTCTTCATCCCATCTCTGCCCCACTGAAGCCCCCCTGGTAACCGTGGAGCGGACCCCATCTGAAGCTGGCCTGCCCACAGCGCTTCACTCTTTCCCCAATTGACTCTAGCTGAGGAGGCCCCCTCATACACCTTTAAAGCGTCTGAGAGAACCTTAACATCCTCACCCCCTGTAATAAAAACTGTCACGTCATCTGCATACGCAGACAGTGCTATCGTGGGACCCTTCATTACACCTGGCACAGAGAAACCAGTAAGCTTCGCTCTTAAAAAACAAAGCATTGGTTCAATCGCCAGACTGTATAACTGCCCTGAAATTGGGCATCCCTGCCTGATGCCCCTTTGGACAGGGATGGGACAACTCAAACCACCCCCCACCTTCACCATACACGAGGCCCCCAGCATACAGTAAATTCATCCAAGACAAAAAAACATCCCCAAACCCAAAGGCTTTCATTGTTTTAAACAAGTACTGGTGGTCCACACGATCAAAAGCCTTCTCCTGATCCAAAGAAAGTAAACCCACATTTACATCAGACAGTTTACAAATGTCTAAAACATCTCTTATTAGAAACAAGTTGTCAACAATAGAGCGATCAGGTACACAGTAGGACTGGTCCTTGTGTGCCAACAATCCCAGATACTCTTTCAACCTGTTTGAGAGACATTTAGAAACAATTTTATATTCTGCACACAGCAAAGCAACAGGTCTCCAATTTTTTATGAGAGCCAAATCCCCCTTTTTTGGCAACAGTGAAAGTACTGCACGTTGACAAGATACAGGAAGAGAGCCCTCATGAAAAGATTCACACACCACTTCATAAAAATCCTCCCCAATAGACCCCCAAAAGTGCTTATAAAACTCAGATGGTAAACCATCAATGCCAGGGGCTCGGCCTGTTGAGAGCTGCATAACTGCTGTGGACAGCTCTTGCAGTGTAATGTCAGAGTCCAATGCGACTCTTTGCTCAGGTCCCAATTGAGGAAGACCGTGTAACAACTGTTCAGTACACAGAGAGTCACAATCCTCCGCCTTATAGAGGGCAGAATAGAAATCCACGGCATGTTGACGCATTTCACTGTCATCCGTGGTCACCTTCCCATCAGGGAGACGAAGGCAGACCATCTGTTTACGTTGCAATGTCGACTGTCCTAGGTAAAAAAAAAAAAAGCACTAGGAGCATCCATATCCTTGAGGGAAGCGAAACGAGACCTAATCAAGGCACCCTTCACTCTTTCATGCAGAAACGACCTCAATTTATGTTTCTTGTCCTGTAAGTTCATGACTAGTCCGGGGTCATTCTGAGTGAGCAACTTCAATTCAATAGATTTAATGTCCTGTTCAAGGGCCCTGATAGTCTCTTTAACTTCAATTCGAGACAGAGCAGTATACTGTTGACAAAATAATCGTATTTGGGCCTTCCCAACCTCCCACCATTGTCTCAAGGACTCAAAATTCCCTTTTGTAACCCTCCATTTTTCCCAAAACAACAAAAACCCATAACATCCACCTTGACCAATAAAGCCAGACCCTTGACAATCTCTGTTGTAGATACCACAGTCACCCCTAAGCCTGAAGAAAACAAGATTGCCACCCCAGCACTGAAATTAGTACCATGACTGAGTATACAGTGGGGGGAAAAAAGTATTTCCCATTTAAAAAGATGAGAGAGGCCTGTAATTTTCATCATAGGTACACGTCAACTATGACAGACAAATTGAGGAAAAAAAATCCAGAAAATCACATTGTAGGATTTTTTATGAATTTATTTGCAAATTATGGTGGAAAATAAGTATTTGGTCACCTACAAACAAGCAAGATTTCTGGCTCTCACAGACCTGTAACTTCTTCTTTAAGAGGCTCCTCTGTCCTCCACTCGTTACCTGTATTAATGGCACCTGTTTGAACTTGTTATCTGTATAAAAGACACCTGTCCACAACCTCAAACAGTCACACTCCAAACTCCACTATGGCCAAGACCAAAGAGCTGTCAAAGGACACCAGCTACAAAATTGTAGACCTGCACCAGGCTGGGAAGACTGAATATGCAATAGGTAAGCAGCTTGGTTTGAAGAAATCAACTGTGGGAGCAATTATTAGGAAATGGAAGACATACAAGACCACTGATAATCTCCCTCGATCTGGGGCTCCACGCAAGATCTCACCCGTGGGGTCAAAATGATCACAAGAACGGTGAGCAAAAATCCCAGAACCACACAGGGGGACCTAGTGAATGACCTGCAGAGAGCTGGGACCAAAGTAACAAAGCCTACCATCAGTAACACACTACGCCGCCAGGGACTCAAATCCTGCAGTGCGAGACGTGTCCCCCTGCTTAAGCCAGTACATGTCCAGGCCCGTCTGAAGTTTGCTAGAGTGCATTTGGATGATCCAGAAGAGGATTGGGAGAAAGTCATATGGTCAGATGAAACCAAAATAGAACTTTTTGGTAAAAACTCAACTCGTCGTGTTTGGAGGACAAATAATGCTGAGTTGCATCCAAAGAACACCATACCTACTGTGAAGCATGGGGGTGGAAACATCATGCTTTGGTGCTGTTTTTCTGCAAAGGGACCAGGACGACTGATCCGTGTAAAGGAAAGAATGAATGGGGCCATGTATCGTGAGATTTTGAGTGAAAACCTCCTTCCATCAGCAAGGGCATTGAAGATGAAACGTGGCTGGGTCTTTCAGCATGACAATGATCCCAAACACACCGCCCGGGCAATGAAGGAG
>NW_025535470.1:42500-62500 GCF_020615455.1 Coregonus clupeaformis | reverse complement strand
ATCATTTAGCTGTGTTGATCCTGCATCATCATTTAGCTGTGTTGATCCTATATCATCATTTAGCTGTGTTGATCCTATATCATCATTTAGCTGTGTTGATCCTGCATCATCATTTAGCTGTGTTGACCCAAGATCTTAATTTAGCTGTGTTGATCCTGGATCATCATTTAGCTGTGTTGATCCTAGATCATCATTTAGCTGTGTTGATCCTAGATCATCATTTAGCTGTGTTGGTCCTTTATCATCATTTAGCTGTGTTGATTCTATATCATCATTTAGCTGTGTTGAACCTAGATCATCATTTAGCTGTGTTGATCCTGGATCATCATTTAGCTGTGTTGATCCTATATCATCATTTAGCTGTGTTGATCCTGCATCATCATTTAGCTGTGTTGATCCTATATCATCATTTAGCTGTGTTGATCCTGCATCATCATTTAGCTGTGTTGATCCTATATCATAATTTAGCTGTGTTGATCCTAGATCATCATTTAGCTGTGTTGATCCTGGATCATCATTTAGCTGTGTTGATCCTAGATCATCATTTAGCTGTGTTGATCCGGGATCATCATTTAGCTGTGTTGATCCTAGATCATCATTTAGCTGTGTTGATCCTAGATCATCATTTAGCTGTGTTGATCCTGGATAATCATTTAGCTGTGTTGACCCCATATCATCATTTAGCCGTGTTGATCCTGCATCATCATTTAGCTGTGTTGATCCTATATCATCATTTAGCTGTGTTGGCCCAATATCTTAATTTAGCTGTGTTGATCCTGGATCATCATTTAGCTGTGTTGATCCTAGATCATCATTTAGCTGTGTTGGTCCTTTATCATCATTTAGCTGTGTTGATCCTATATCATAATTTAGCTGTGTTGATCCTAGATCATAATTTAGCTGTGTTGATCCTGGATCATCATTTAGCTGTGTGGATCCTATATCATCATTTAGCTGTGTTGATCCTGCATCATCATTTAGCTGTGTTGATCCTATATCATAATTTAGCTGTGTTGATCCTAGATAATCATTTAGCTGTGTTGATCCTGGATCATCATTTAGCTGTGTTGATCCTAGATCATCATTTAGCTGTGTTGATCCTGGATCATCATTTAGCGGTGTTGATCCTAGATCATCATTTAGCTGTGTTGATCCTAGATCATCATTTAGCTGTGTTGATCCTAGATCATCATTTAGCTGTGTTGATCCTGGATCATCATTTAACTGTGTTGATCCTGGATAATCATTTAGCTGTGTTGATCCTATATCATCATTTAGCTGTGTTGATCCTTGATCATCATTTAGCTGTGTGACCCAAGATCATAATTTAGCTGTGTTGATCCTGGATCATCATTTAGCTGTGTTGATCCTATATCATCATTTAGCTGTGTTGATCCTGCATCATCATTTAACTGTGTTGATCCTGCATCATAATTTAGCTGTGTTGATCATATAACCTCATTTAGCTGTGTTGATCCTATATCATCATTTAGCTGTATTGATCCTAGATCATAATTTAGCTGTGTTGATCCTAGATCATCATTTAGCTGTGTTGATCCTAGATCATCAATATAATAGTATATAACAAAATATAATAGATAAATGAAGATAGCTCACTCAGGCCGTTTACCATTGTCTACTGAAGGGGGTGGCTCTCCCGTAGACACCAATGTGATAGCAGCTGGTTCTGGTCGACTTAGTTCATTGATTTCCATTTAAACAATAAAAATCAGGGAGTGGGATGTCTCGCTTCCTCTTTTGTTTCTAACCACTCTGATCCCCCTCCAGGTATATATTGGAAGAGGCCCGGTCTCTGGGTCTGACTGGGTCGGGCTACATCTGGATCGTACTCAAGTCTGACCACAGGAACCCCGACTTCACCCCAGACGTCTATCCCCTGGGGATGATCTCTGTGTCCTACAATGAAATGGAGTATCCCCTGGAGAGCCGCCTTAGAGACGGAGTGGGCATCATTGCCACGGCAGCCGTCGCCATGCTAAGGGAGAAGGGGGAGGTGCCAGAACCCCAAGGGAACTGCTACAGCCAATCAGAGAAGGGCAAGACTCCGCCCAGTGCCCTGAGAGGGTAAAAGAGGGAGTGGTGTATGTGTGTGTGTCCAATCAAATCAAATGTTATTTGTCACATGCTTCGTAAACAACAGGTGTGGACTAACAGTGAAATGTTTACTGACGGGTTATTTTCCAACAATGCAAAGTTAAAGATAAAGATTAAATATATAAAATAAAATAAAACAAACAGTGAATAATGAATAACGAGTAAAAATAACATGGCTATATACAGGTAGTACCAGTACTGAGTCAATGTGTAGGGGTACCAGGTAATAACATGGCTATATACAGGAAGTACCAGGTAATAACATGGCTATATACAGGAAGTACCAGTACTGAGTCAATGTGCAGGGGTACCAGGTAGTAATGAGGCTATATACAGGAAGTACCAGTACTGAGTCGATGTGTAGGGGTACCAGGTAATAACATGGCTAGATACAGGAAGTACCAGTACTGAGTCGATGTGTAGGGGTACCAGGTAATAACATGGCTATATACAGGAAGTACCAGTACTGAGTCGATGTGCAGGGGTACCAGGTAATAACATGGCTATATACAGGAAGTACCAGTACTGAGTCGATGTGCAGGGGTACCAGGTAATAACATGGCTATATACAGGAAGTACCAGTACTGAGTCGATGTGTAGGGGTACCAGGTAATAACATGGCTATATACAGGAAGTACCAGTACTGAGTCAATGTGCAGGGGTACCAGGTAATAACATGTCTATATACAGGAAGTACCAGGTAATAACATGGCTATATACAGGAAGTACCAGTACTGAGTCAATGTGCAGGGGTACCAGGTAATAACATGGCTATATACAGGAAGTACCAGTACTGAGTCGATGTGCAGGGGTACCAGGTAATAACATGGCTATATACAGGAAGTACCAGTACTGAGTCGATGTGCAGGGGTACCAGGTAATAACATGGCTATATACAGGAAGTACCAGTACTGAGTCGGTGTGTAGGGGTAACAGGTAATAACATGGCTATATACAGGAAGTACCAGTACTGAGTCGATGTGCAGGGGTACCAGGTAATAACATGGCTATATACAGGAAGTACCAGTACTGAGTCGATGTGCAGGGGTACCAGGTAATAACATGGCTATATACAGGAAGTACCAGTACTGAGTCGATGTGTAGGGGTACCAGGTAATAACATGGCTATATACAGGAAGTACCAGTACTGAGTCGATGTGTAGGGGTACCAGGTAGTAATGAGGCTATATACAGGAAGTACCAGTACTGAGTCGATGTGTAGGGGTACCAGGTAATAACATGGCTAGATACAGGAAGTACCAGTACTGAGTCGATGTGTAGGGGTACCAGGTAATAACATGGCTATATACAGGAAGTACCAGTACTGAGTCGATGTGCAGGGGTACCAGGTAATAACATGGCTATATTCAGGAAGTACCAGTACTGAGTCAATGTGTAGGGGTACCAGGTTATAACATGGCTATATTCAGGAAGTACCAGTACTGAGTCGATGTGCAGGGGTACCAGCTAATAACATGGCTATATACAGGAAGTACCAGTACTGAGTCGATGTGTAGGGGTACCAGGTAATAACATGGCTATATACAGGAAGTACCAGTACTGAGTCGATGTGCAGGGGTACCAGGTAATAACATGGCTAGATACAGGAAGTACCAGTACTGAGTCAATGTGCAGGGGTACCAGGTAATAACATGGCTAGATACAGGAAGTACCAGTACTGAGTCGATGTGTAGGGGTACCAGGTAATAACATGGCTATATACAGGAAGTACCAGTACTGAGTCAATGTGCAGGGGTACCAGGTAATAACATGGCTATATACAGGAAGTACCAGTACTGAGTCGATGTGCAGGGGTACCAGGTAATAACATGGCTATATACAGGAAGTACCAGTACTGAGTCGATGTGTAGGGGTACCAGGTAATTGAGGTAGCTACAGTGACTTATTCCACCTTTTGTTGTGTTACAGCCTGCATTCAAATGTCCCATAATGCCCCACAACACCCCATAATGATAAAGTGAAAACGTGTTTTTAAAAATGTTTTATTGAAAATGAAATACAGAAATATCTCATTTATGTAAGTATTCACACCCCTGAGTCAATACTTTGCAGAAGCACCTGTCTGTGTCAGCTTTGAGTCGTCTTGGGTATGTCTATGTCAGCTTTGAGTCGTCTTGGTTATGTCTGTATCAGCTTTGAGTCGTCTTGGGTATGTCTGTGTCAGCTTTGAGTCGTCTTGGGTATGTCTGTGTCAGCTTTGAGTCGTCTTGGGTATGTCTGTATCAGCTTTGAGTCATATTGGGTATGTCTTTGTCAGCTTTGAGTCGTCTTGGGTATGTCTGTGTCAGCTTTGAGTCGTCTTGGGTATGTCTGTATCAGCTTTGAGTCGTCTTGGGTATGTCTTTGTCAGCTTTGAGTCGTCTTGGGTATGTCTGTGTCAGCTTTGAGTCGTCTTGGGTATGTCTGTGTCAGCTTTGAGTCGTCTTGGGTATGTCTGTATCAGCTTTGAGTCATCTTGGGTATGTCTTTGTCAGCTTTGAGTCGTCTTGGGTATGTCTGTGTCAGCTTTGAGTCGTCTTGGGTATGTCTGTATAAGCTTTGAGTCGTCTTGGGTATGTCTGTGTCAGCTTTGAGTCGTCTTGGGTATGTCTGTGTCAGCTTTGAGTCATCTTGGGTATGTCTATCAGCTTTGAGTCGTCTTGGGTATGTCTGTGTCAGCTTTGAGTCGTCTTGGGTATGTCTGTGTCAGCTTTGAGTCGTCTTGGGTATGTCTGTGTCAGCTTTGAGTCGTCTTGGGTATGTCTGTGTCAGCTTTGAGTCGTCTTGGGTATGTCTGTATCAGCTTTGAGTCATCTTGGGTATGTCTGTATCAGCTTTGAGTCATCTTGGGTATGTCTGTGTCAGCTTTGAGTCATCTTGGGTATGTCTGTGTCAGCTTTGAGTCATCTTGGGTATGTCTGTATCAGCTTTGAGTCATCTTGGGTATGTCTGTGTCAGCTTTTAGTCGTCTTGGGTATGTCTGTATCAGCTTTTAGTCGTCTTGGGTATGTCTGTGTCAGCTTTGAGTCGTCTTGGGTATGTCTGTGTCAGCTTTGCATATCAGGATTTGGGGATTTTCTCCCATTCTTCCTTGCAGATTTTCTCAAGCTCTGTTAAGTTAGATGGGGAGCGGCGTGAACAGCAACTTTCAAGTCTTTCCACAGATTTTCAATGGGATTCAAGTGTGAGCTTTTGCTGGGCCACTCAAGGACTTTCACATTCTTGTTCTGAAACCATTCCAGTGTTGCTTTGGCTTTATGCTTGGGGTTATTGTCCTGTTGGAACGTAAATCTTCTCCCCAGTCTGAGGTCATTTGCACTCTGAAGCAGGTTCTCATCAAGGATTTGGCTGTATTTGGCTCAATTCATTGTTCTCTCTATCCTTACCAGACTCCCAGTCCCTGCCGCTGAAAAGCAACCCCATAGCATGATGCTGCCACCACCATGCCTTTTTGTCTGATCAGACCACAGAAAATGTTGCCTTATGCTCTCAGAGTCTTTCACATGCCTTTTCGCAAACTCTAGGCACGCTGTCATGTGCCTTTTTCTCAGGAGTGGCTTCCGTCTGGCCACTCTCCCGTAAAGCCCAGATTGGTGAAGTGCTGTAGAGACTGTCCTCCTTCTGGCAGGTTCTCCCATCTCAGCCAAGGAACTCTGTAGTTCTGTCAGAGTGGTCATCGGGTTCTTGGTCACCTCCCTGAACCAAAGGTCCTTTTTTTGCCCGGTTGCTCAGTTTGGTCAGAAGGCCAGCTCTAGGCATTCTGGGTAGACTCTGCTGGACGACGGAGACCTTGGAAACGCTCAACACACTGGGATCTCTGAGATCTACGGACAGTTCCTTGTACATGGTATAGTCGACGTGCCCTTGAGCAAGGCACTTAACCCTAACTGCGCCTGTAAGTCGCTCTGGATGAGCGCTAAATCACTCAAATGTAGATGTTTCTGCTCTGACATTCACTGTGGGACCTTTACATAGACAGGTGTGTTTTTTTCTTCTTCTTCTAAATCATGTCCAAACAATTGAATTGGCCACCGGTGGACTCCAATCAAGTTGTAATGACATCTCAAGTATGATCAAAGGAAATTGGATGCACCTGAGCTCAATTTGGAGTGTCATAGCAAAGGGGTGTTAATACTTACAGTATGGAAATAAGATATTTCTGGTATTTCATTGTCAATACAAAAAAAACACATATTTCAGTTTTGTCATAATAATAGACAGTAGCAGCAGTATACTGTAGGTAGGGGTAAAGGGACTAGACAACAGGATAGATAATAGACAGCAGCAGCAGTATACTGTAGGTAGGGGTAAAGTGACTAGGCAACAGGATAGATAATAGACAGTAGCAGCAGTATACTGTAGGTAGGGGTAAAGTGACTAGGCAACAGGATAGATAATAGACAGTAGCAGCAGTATACTGTAGGTAGGGGTAAAGTGACTAGACAACAGGATATATAATAGACAGTAGCAGCAGTATACTGTAGGTAGGGGTAAAGTGACTAGGCAACAGGATAGATAATAGACAGTAGCAGCAGTATACTGTAGGTAGGGGTAAAGTGACTAGGCAACAGGATAGATAATAGACAGTAGCAGCAGTATACTGTAGGTAGGGGGTAAAGTGACTAGGCAACAGGATAGATAATAGACAGTAGCAGCAGTATACTGTAGGTAGGGGTAAAGTGACTAGACAACAGGATAGATAATAGACAGTAGCAGCAGTATACTGTAGGTAGGGGTAAAGTGACTAGACAACAGGATAGATAATAGACAGTAGCAGCAGTATACTGTAGGTAGGGGTAAAGTGACTAGACAACAGGATAGATAATAGACAGTAGCAGCAGTATACTGTAGGTAGGGGTAAAGTGACTAGACAACAGGATAGATAATAGACAGTAGCAGCAGTATACTGTAGGTAGGGGTAAAGGGACTAGACAACAGGATAGATAATAGACAGTAGCAGCAGTATACTGTAGGTAGGGGTAAAGTGACTAGACAACAGGATAGATAATAGACAGTAGCAGCAGTATACTGTAGGTAGGGGTAAAGTGACTAGGCAACAGGATAGATAATAGACAGTAGCAGCAGTATACTGTAGGTAGGGGTAAAGTGACTAGACAACAGGATAGATAATAGACAGTAGCAGCAGTATACTGTAGGTAGGGGTAAAGTGACTAGGCAACAGGATAGATAATAGACAGTAGCAGCAGTATACTGTAGGTAGGGGTAAAGTGACTAGGCAACAGGATAGATAATAGACAGTAGCAGCAGTATACTGTAGGTAGGGGTAAAGTGACTAGGCAACAGGATAGATAATAGACAGTAGCAGCAGTATACTGTAGGTAGGGGGTAAAGTGACTAGGCAACAGGATAGATAATAGACAGTAGCAGCAGTATACTGTAGGTAGGGGTAAAGTGACTAGACAACAGGATAGATAATAGACAGTAGCAGCAGTATACTGTAGGTAGGGGTAAAGTGACTAGGCAACAGGATAGATAATAGACAGTAGCAACAGTATACTGTAGGTAGGGTAAAGTGACTAGACAACAGGA
Source organism: Coregonus clupeaformis (assembly GCF_020615455.1). Lineage (NCBI taxonomy): Eukaryota > Metazoa > Chordata > Actinopteri > Salmoniformes > Salmonidae > Coregonus > Coregonus clupeaformis. Next base: position 54,835 of record NW_025535470.1, on the reverse strand, counting down.
TAGATAATAGACAGTAGCAGCAGTATACTGTAGGTAGGGGTAAAGGGACTAGACAACAGGATAGATAATAGACAGTAGCAGCAGTATACTGTAGGTAGGGGTAAAGTGACTAGACAACAGGATAGATAATAGACAGTAGCAGCAGTATACTGTAGGTAGGGGTAAAGTGACTAGACAACAGGATAGATAATAGACAGTAGCAGCAGTATACTGTAGGTAGGTAAAGTGACTAGACAACAGGATAGATAATAGACAGTAGCAGCAGTATACTGTAGGTAGGGGTAAAGTGACTAGACAACAGGATAGATAATAGACAGTAGCAGCAGTATACTGTAGGTAGGGGTAAAGTGACTAGACAACAGGATAGATAATAGACAGTAGCAGCAGTATACTGTAGGTAGGGGTAAAGTGACTAGACAACAGGATAGATAATAGACAGTAGCAGCAGTATACCGTAGGTAGGGGTAAAGGGACTAGACAACAGGATAGATAATAGACAGTAGCAGCAGTATACTGTAGGTAGGGGTAAAGTGACTAGGCAACAGGATAGATAATAGACAGTAGCAGCAGTATACTGTAGGTAGGGGTAAAGGGACTAGACAACAGGATAGATAATAGACAGTAGCAGCAGTATACTGTAGGTAGGGGTAAAGGGACTAGACAACAGGATAGATAATAGACAGTAGCAGCAGTATACTGTAGGTAGGGGTAAAGTGACTAGGCAACAGGATAGATAATAGACAGTAGCAGCAGTATACTGTAGGTAGGGGTACAGGGACTAGGCAACAGGATAGATAATAGACAGTAGCAGCAGTATACTGTAGGTAGGGGTAAAGTGACTAGGCAACAGGATAGATAATAGACAGTAGCAGCAGTATACTGTAGGTAGGGGTAAAGGGACTAGACAACAGGATAGATAATAGACAGTAGCAGCAGTATACTGTAGGTAGGGGGTAAAGTGACTAGACAACAGGATAGATAATAGACAGTAGCAGCAGTATACTGTAGGTAGGGTAAAGTGACTAGGCAACAGGATAGATAATAGACAGTAGCAGCAGTATACTGTAGGTAGGGGTGAAGTGACTAGACAACAGGATAGATAATAGACAGTAGCAGCAGTATACTGTAGGTAGGGGTAAAGTGACTAGACAACAGGATAGATAATAGACAGTAGCAGCAGTATACTGTAGGTAGGGGTAAAGGGACTAGACAACAGGATAGATAATAGACAGTAGCAGCAGTATACTGTAGGGAGGGGTGAAGTGACTAGGCAACAGGATAGATAATAGACAGTAGCAGCAGTATACTGTAGGTAGGGGTAAAGTGACTAGACAACAGGATAGATAATAGACAGTAGCAGCAGTATACTGTAGGTAGGGGTAAAGGGACTAGACAACAGGATAGATAATAGACAGTAGCAGCAGTATATTGTAGGTAGGGGTAAAGGGACTAGGCAACAGGATAGATAATAGACAGTAGCAGCAGTATACTGTAGGTAGGGGTAAAGGGACTAGACAACAGGATAGATAATAGACAGTAGCAGCAGTATACTGTAGGTAGGGGTAAAGTGACTAGTCAACAGGATAGATAATAGACAGTAGCAGCAGTATACTGTAGGTAGGGGGTAAAGTGACTAGACAACAGGATAGATAATAGACAGTAGCAGCAGTATACTGTAGGTAGGGGTAAAGGGACTAGACAACAGGATAGATAATAGACAGTAGCAGCAGTATACTGTAGGTAGGGGTAAAGTGACTAGACAACAGGATAGATAATAGACAGTAGCAGCAGTATACTGTAGGTAGGGGTAAAGGGACTAGACAACAGGATAGATAATAGACAGTAGCAGCAGTATACTGTAGGTAGGGGTAAAGTGACTAGGCAACAGGATAGATAATAGACAGTAGCAGCAGTATACTGTAGGTAGGGGGTAAAGTGACTAGACAACAGGATAGATAATAGACAGTAGCAGCAGTATACTGTAGGTAGGGGTAAAGTGACTAGACAACAGGATAGATAATAGACAGTAGCAGCAGTATACTGTAGGTAGGGGTAAAGTGACTAGGCAACAGGATAGATAATAGACAGTAGCAGCAGTATACTGTAGGTAGGGGTAAAGGGACTAGGCAACAGGATAGATAATAGACAGTAGCAGCAGTGTACTGTAGGTAGGGGTAAAGTGACTAGACAACAGGATAGATAATAGACAGTAGCAGCAGTGTACTGTAGGTAGGGGTAAAGTGACTAGACAACAGGATAGATAATAGACAGTAGCAGCAGTATACTGTAGGTAGGGGTAAAGTGACTAGACAACAGGATAGATAATAGACAGTAGCAGCAGTATACTGTAGGTAGGGGTAAAGGGACTAGACAACAGGATAGATAATAGACAGTAGCAGCAGTGTACTGTAGGTAGGGTAAAGTGACTAGACAACAGGATAGATAATAGACAGTAGCAGCAGTATACTGTAGGTAGGGGTAAAGTGACTAGACAACAGGATAGATAATAGACAGTAGCAGCAGTATACTGTAGGTAGGGGTAAAGTGACTAGACAACAGGATAGATAATAGACAGTAGCAGCAGTATACTGTAGGTAGGGGTAAAGGGACTAGACAACAGGATAGATAATAGACAGTAGCAGCAGTATACTGTAGGTAGGGGTAAAGTGACTAGACAACAGGATAGATAATAGACAGTAGCAGCAGTATACTGTAGGTAGGGGTAAAGGGACTAGACAACAGGATAGATAATAGACAGTAGCAGCAGTATACTGTAGGTAGGGGTAAAGGGACTAGACAACAGGATAGATAATAGACAGTAGCAGCAGTATACTGTAGGTAGGGGTAAAGTGACTAGGCAACAGGATAGATAATAGACAGTAGCAGCAGTATACTGTAGGTAGGGGTACAGGGACTAGGCAACAGGATAGATAATAGACAGTAGCAGCAGTATACTGTAGGTAGGGAGTAAAGTGACTAGGCAACAGGATAGATAATAGACAGTAGCAGCAGTATACTGTAGGTAGGGGTAAAGGGACTAGACAACAGGATAGATAATAGACAGTAGCAGCAGTATACTGTAGGTAGGGGTAAAGTGACTAGACAACAGGATAGATAATAGACAGTAGCAGCAGTATACTGTAGGTAGGGGTAAAGTGACTAGGCAACAGGATAGATAATAGACAGTAGCAGCAGTATACTGTAGGTAGGGGTGAAGTGACTAGACAACAGGATAGATAATAGACAGTAGCAGCAGTATACTGTAGGTAGGGGTAAAGTGACTAGACAACAGGATAGATAATAGACAGTAGCAGCAGTATACTGTAGGTAGGGGTAAAGGGACTAGACAACAGGATAGATAATAGACAGTAGCAGCAGTATACTGTAGGGAGGGGTGAAGTGACTAGGCAACAGGATAGATAATAGACAGTAGCAGCAGTATACTGTAGGTAGGGGTAAAGTGACTAGACAACAGGATAGATAATAGACAGTAGCAGCAGTATACTGTAGGTAGGGGTAAAGGGACTAGACAACAGGATAGATAATAGACAGTAGCAGCAGTATATTGTAGGTAGGGGTAAAGGGACTAGGCAACAGGATAGATAATAGACAGTAGCAGCAGTATACTGTAGGTAGGGGTAAAGGGACTAGACAACAGGATAGATAATAGACAGTAGCAGCAGTATACTGTAGGTAGGGGTAAAGTGACTAGTCAACAGGATAGATAATAGACAGTAGCAGCAGTATACTGTAGGTAGGGGTAAAGTGACTAGACAACAGGATAGATAATAGACAGTAGCAGCAGTATACTGTAGGTAGGGGTAAAGGGACTAGACAACAGGATAGATAATAGACAGTAGCAGCAGTATACTGTAGGTAGGGGTAAAGTGACTAGACAACAGGATAGATAATAGACAGTAGCAGCAGTATACTGTAGGTAGGGGTAAAGGGACTAGACAACAGGATAGATAATAGACAGTAGCAGCAGTATACTGTAGGTAGGGGTAAAGTGACTAGGCAACAGGATAGATAATAGACAGTAGCAGCAGTATACTGTAGGTAGGGGTAAAGTGACTAGACAACAGGATAGATAATAGACAGTAGCAGCAGTATACTGTAGGTAGGGGTAAAGTGACTAGACAACAGGATAGATAATAGACAGTAGCAGCAGTATACTGTAGGTAGGGAGTAAAGTGACTAGGCAACAGGATAGATAATAGACAGTAGCAGCAGTATACTGTAGGTAGGGGTAAAGGGACTAGGCAACAGGATAGATAATAGACAGTAGCAGCAGTGTACTGTAGGTAGGGGTAAAGTGACTAGACAACAGGATAGATAATAGACAGTAGCAGCAGTGTACTGTAGGTAGGGGTAAAGTGACTAGACAACAGGATAGATAATAGACAGTAGCAGCAGTATACTGTAGGTAGGGGTAAAGTGACTAGACAACAGGATAGATAATAGACAGTAGCAGCAGTATACTGTAGGTAGGGGTAAAGGGACTAGACAACAGGATAGATAATAGACAGTAGCAGCAGTGTACTGTAGGTAGGGGTAAAGTGACTAGACAACAGGATAGATAATAGACAGTAGCAGCAGTATACTGTAGGTAGGGGTAAAGTGACTAGACAACAGGATAGATAATAGACAGTAGCAGCAGTATACTGTAGGTAGGGGTAAAGTGACTAGACAACAGGATAGATAATAGACAGTAGCAGCAGTATACTGTAGGTAGGGGTAAAGGGACTAGACAACAGGATAGATAATAGACAGTAGCAGCAGTATACTGTAGGTAGGGGGTAAAGTGACTAGACAACAGGATAGATAATAGACAGTAGCAGCAGTATACTGTAGGTAGGGGTAAAGTGACTAGACAACAGGATAGATAATAGACAGTAGCAGCAGTATACTGTAGGTAGGGGTAAAGTGACTAGACAACAGGATAGATAATAGACAGTAGCAGCAGTATACTGTAGGTAGGGGTAAAGTGACTAGACAACAGGATAGATAATAGACAGTAGCAGCAGTATACTGTAGGTAGGGGTAAAGTGACTAGACAACAGGATAGATAATAGACAGTAGCAGCAGTATACTGTAGGTAGGGGTAAAGTGACTAGACAACAGGATAGATAATAGACAGTAGCAGCAGTATACTGTAGGTAGGGGTACAGGGACTAGGCAACAGGATAGATAATAGACAGTAGCAGCAGTATACTGTAGGTAGGGGTAAAGTGACTAGGCAACAGGATAGATAATAGACAGTAGCAGCAGTATACTGTAGGTAGGGGTAAAGGGACTAGACAACAGGATAGATAATAGACAGTAGCAGCAGTATACTGTAGGTAGGGGTAAAGTGACTAGACAACAGGATAGATAATAGACAGTAGCAGCAGTATACTGTAGGTAGGGGTAAAGTGACTAGGCAACAGGATAGATAATAGACAGTAGCAGCAGTATACTGTAGGTAGGGGTGAAGTGACTAGACAACAGGATAGATAATAGACAGTAGCAGCAGTATACTGTAGGTAGGGGTAAAGTGACTAGACAACAGGATAGATAATAGACAGTAGCAGCAGTATACTGTAGGTAGGGGTAAAGGGACTAGACAACAGGATAGATAATAGACAGTAGCAGCAGTATACTGTAGGGAGGGTGAAGTGACTAGGCAACAGGATAGATAATAGACAGTAGCAGCAGTATACTGTAGGTAGGGGTAAAGTGACTAGACAACAGGATAGATAATAGACAGTAGCAGCAGTATACTGTAGGTAGGGGTAAAGGGACTAGACAACAGGATAGATAATAGACAGTAGCAGCAGTATATTGTAGGTAGGGGTAAAGGGACTAGGCAACAGGATAGATAATAGACAGTAGCAGCAGTATACTGTAGGTAGGGGTAAAGGGACTAGACAACAGGATAGATAATAGACAGTAGCAGCAGTATACTGTAGGTAGGGGTAAAAGTGACTAGTCAACAGGATAGATAATAGACAGTAGCAGCAGTATACTGTAGGTAGGGGTAAAGTGACTAGACAACAGGATAGATAATAGACAGTAGCAGCAGTATACTGTAGGTAGGGGTAAAGGGACTAGACAACAGGATAGATAATAGACAGTAGCAGCAGTATACTGTAGGTAGGGGTAAAGTGACTAGACAACAGGATAGATAATAGACAGTAGCAGCAGTATACTGTAGGTAGGGGTAAAGGGACTAGACAACAGGATAGATAATAGACAGTAGCAGCAGTATACTGTAGGTAGGGGGTAAAGTGACTAGGCAACAGGATAGATAATAGACAGTAGCAGCAGTATACTGTAGGTAGGGGTAAAGTGACTAGACAACAGGATAGATAATAGACAGTAGCAGCAGTATACTGTAGGTAGGGGTAAAGTGACTAGACAACAGGATAGATAATAGACAGTAGCAGCAGTATACTGTAGGTAGGGGTAAAGTGACTAGGCAACAGGATAGATAATAGACAGTAGCAGCAGTATACTGTAGGTAGGGGTAAAGGGACTAGGCAACAGGATAGATAATAGACAGTAGCAGCAGTGTACTGTAGGTAGGGGTAAAGTGACTAGACAACAGGATAGATAATAGACAGTAGCAGCAGTGTACTGTAGGTAGGGGTAAAGTGACTAGACAACAGGATAGATAATAGACAGTAGCAGCAGTATACTGTAGGTAGGGGTAAAGTGACTAGACAACAGGATAGATAATAGACAGTAGCAGCAGTATACTGTAGGTAGGGGTAAAGGGACTAGACAACAGGATAGATAATAGACAGTAGCAGCAGTGTACTGTAGGTAGGGGTAAAGTGACTAGACAACAGGATAGATAATAGACAGTAGCAGCAGTATACTGTAGGTAGGGGTAAAGTGACTAGACAACAGGATAGATAATAGACAGTAGCAGCAGTATACTGTAGGTAGGGGTAAAGTGACTAGACAACAGGATAGATAATAGACAGTAGCAGCAGTGTACTGTAGGTAGGGGTAAAGAGTGACTAGACAACAGGATAGATAATAGACAGTAGCAGCAGTATACTGTAGGTAGGGGTAAAGGGACTAGACAACAGGATAGATAATAGACAGTAGCAGCAGTATACTGTAGGTAGGGGTAAAGTGACTAGACAACAGGATAGATAATAAACAGTAGCAGTAGTATACTGTAGGTAGGGGTAAAGTGACTAGACAACAGGATAGATAATAGACAGTAGCAGCAGTATACTGTAGGTAGGGGTAAAGGGACTAGACAACAGGATAGATAATAAACAGTAGCAGTAGTATACTGTAGGTAGGGGTAAAGGGACTAGACAACAGGATAGATAATAGACAGTAGCAGCAGTATACTGTAGGTAGGGGTAAAGGGACTAGACAACAGGATAGATAATAAACAGTAGCAGTAGTATACTGTAGGTAGGGGTAAAGTGACTAGACAACAGGATAGATAATAGACAGTAGCAGCAGTATACTGTAGGTAGGGGGTAAAGGGACTAGACAACAGGATAGATAATAAACAGTAGCAGTAGTATACTGTAGGTAGGGGGTAAAGGGACTAGACAACAGGATAGATAATAGACAGTAGCAGCAGTATACTGTAGGTAGGGGGTAAAGGGACTAGACAACAGGATAGATAATAGACAGTAGCAGCAGTATACTGTAGGTAGGGGGTAAAGTGACTAGGCAACAGGATAGATAATAGACAGTAGCAGGGCAGTGTACTGTAGGTAGGGGGTAAAGTGACTAGACAACAGGATAGATAATAGACAGTAGCAGTAGTATACTGTAGGTAGGGGTAAAGTGACTAGACAACAGGATAGATAATAGACAGTAGCAGCAGCGTATGTGATGAGTGTGTGTGTGTGTGTGTGGGGGGGGCGTCAGAATGCGTGTGTACGTGGGCGTATGTACAGTGCCTTGTAAAGTATTCATCCCCCTTGGCATTTTTCCTATTTTGTTGCATTACAACCTGTAATTTAAATGGATTTCATGTAATGGACATACACAAAAAAGTCCAAATTGGTGAAATGAAATGAAAAAAATAACTTGTTTCAAAACATTCTAAAAAATAAATAACGGAAAAGTGGTGCGTGCATATGTATTCGTCCCCTTTGCTATGAAGCCCCTAAATAAGATCTGGTGCAACCAATTACCTTCAGAAGTCACATAATTAGTTAAATAAAGTCCACCTGTGTGCAATCTAAGTGTCACATGATCTCAGTATATATACACCTGTTCTGAAAGGCCCCAACACCACTAAGCAAGGGGCACCACCAAGCAAGCGGCACCATGAAGACCAAGGAGCTCTCCAAACAGGTCAGGGACAAAGTTGTGGAGAAGTACAGATCAGGGTTGGGTTATAAAAAATTATCTGAAACTTTGAACATCCCACGGAGCACCATTAAATCCATTATAAAAAAATATGGCACCACAACAAGCCTGCCAAGAGTGGGCCGCCCACCAAAACTCACGGACCAGGCAAGGAGGGCATTAATCAGAGAGGTAACAAAGAGACCAAAGATAACCCTGAAGGAGCTGCAAAGCTCCACAGCGGAGATTAGAGTATCTGTCCATAGGACCACTTTAAGCCGTACACTCCACAGAGCTGGGCTTTACGGAAGAGTGGCCAGAAAAAAGCCATTGCTTAAAGAAAAAAAATACGCAAACACGTTTGGTGTTCGCCAAAAGGCATGTGGGAGACTCCCCAAACATATGGAAGAAGGTTCTCTGAGCTTTTTGGCCATCAAGGACAATGCTACAGTGGGGAAAAAAAGTATTTAGTCAGCCACTAATTGTGCAAGTTCTCCCCACTTAAAAAAGATGAGAGAGGCCTGTAATTTCATCATAGGTACACGTCAACTATGACAGACAAAATGAGATTTTTTTCTCCAGAAAATCACATTGTAGGATTTTTAATGAATTTATTTGCATATTATGGTGGAAAATAAGTATTTGGTCAATAACAAAGTTTCTCAATACTTTGTTATATACCCTTTGTTGGCAATGACACAGGTCAAACGTTTTCTGTAAGTCTTCACAAGGTTTTCACACACTGTTGCTGGTATTTTGGCCCATTCCTCCATGCATATCTCTTCTAGAGCATTGATGTTTTGGGGCTGTCGCTGGGCAACACGGACTTTCAACTCCCTCCAAAGATTTTCTATGGGGTTGAGATCTGGAGACTGGCTAGGCCACTCCAGGACCTTGAAATGCTTCTTACGAAGCCACTCCTTCGTTGCCTGGCGGTGTGTTTGGGATCATTGTCATGCTGAAAGACCCAGCCACGTTTCATCTTCAATGCCCTTGCTGATGGAAGGAGGTTTTCACTCAAAATCTCCGATACATGGCCCCATTCATTCTTTCCTTTACACGGATCAGTCGTCCTGGTCCCTTTGCAGAAAAACAGCCCCAAAGCATGATGTTTCCACCCCCATGCTTCACAGTAGGTATGGTGTTCTTTGGATGCAACTCAGCATTCTTTTTCCTCCAAACACGACGAGTTGAGTTTTTACCAAAAAGTTTTATTTTGGTTTCATCTGACCATATGACATTCTCCCAATCCTCTTCTGGATCATCCAAATGCACTCTAGCAAACTTCAGACGGGCCTGGACATGTACTGGCTTAAGCAGGGGGACACGTCTTGCACTGCAGGATTTGAGTCCCTGGCGGCGTAGTGTGTTACTGATGGTAGGCTTTGTTACTTTGGTCCCAGCTCTCTGCAGGCCATTCACTAGGTCCCCCCGTGTGGTTCTGGGATTTTTGCTCACCATTCTTGTGATGATTTTGACCCCACAGGGTGAGATCTTGCGTGGAGCCCCAGATCGAGGGAGATTATCAGTGGTCTTGTATGTCTTCCATTTCCTAATAATTGCTCCCACAGTTGATTTCTTCAAACCAAGCTGCTTACCTATTGCAGATCCAGTCTTCCCAGCCTGGTGCAGGTCTACAATTTTGTTTCTGGTGTCCTTTGACAGCTCTTTGGTCTTGGCCATAGTGGAGTTTGGAGTGTGACTGTTTGAGGTTGTGGACAGGTGTCTTTTATACTGATAACAAGTTCAAACAGGTGCCATTAATACAGGTAACGCAGTGGAGGACAGAGGAGCCTCTTAAAGAAGAAGTTACAGGTCTGTGAGAGCCAGAAATCTTGCTTGTTTGTAGGTGACCAAATACTTATTTTCCACCATAATTTGCAAATAAATTCATAAAATATCCTACAATGTGATTTTCTGGAGAAAAAAAATCTCAATTTGTCTGTCATAGTTGACGTGTACCTATGATGAAAATTACAGGCCTCTCTCATCTTTTTAAGTGGGAGAACTTGCACAATTGGTGGCTGACTAAATACTTTTTTCCCCCACTGTATGTCTGGCGTAAACCCAACACCTCTCATTACCCCGAGAACATCATCCCCACAGTGAAGCATGGTGGTGGCAGCATCATGCTGTGGGGATGTTTTTTCATCGGCAGGGACTGGGAAACTGGTCAGAATTGAAGGAATGATGGATGGCGCTAAATACAGGGAAATTCTTGAGGGAAACCTGTTTCAGACTTCCAGAGATTTGAGACTGGGACGGAGGTTCACCTTCCAGCAGGTCAATGACCATAAGCATTCTACTAAAGCAACACTTGAGTAGTTTAAGGGGAAACATTTAAATGTCTTGGAATGGCCTAGTCAAAGCCCAGACCTCAATCCAATTGAGAATCTGTGGTATGACTTAAAGATTGCTGTACACCAGTGGAACCCATCCAACTTTAAGGAGCTGGAGCAGTTTTGCCTTGAAGAATGGGCAAAAATCCCAGTGGCTAGATGTACCAAGCTTATAGAGACATACCCCAAGAGACTTGCAGCTGTAAATGCTGCAAAAGGTGGCTCTACAAAGTATTGACTTTGGGGGGGGTGAATAGTTATGCACGCTCAAGTTTTCTGTTTTTTTTTCTTATTTCTTGTTTGTTTCACAAGAAAAAATATTTAGCATCTTCAAAGTGGTAGGCATGTTGTGTAAATCAAATGATACAAACCCCCCCAAAATCAATTTTAATTCCAGGTTGTAAGGCAACAAAATAGGAAAAATGCCAAGGGGGGTGAATACTTTCGCTAGCCACTGGGTAAATATATTACTGTAGAACTATGTTGTAGACAGTTTTAATATGTTACTGTAGAACTATGTTGTATACAGTTTTAATATATTACTGTAGAACTATGTTGTAGACAGTTTTAATATATTACTGTAGAACTATGTTGTAGACAGTTTTAATATATTACTGTAGAACTATGTTGTAGACAGTTTTAATATATTACTGTAGAACTATGTTGTAGTTAGTTTTAATATATTACTGTAGAACTATGTTGTAGACAGTTTTAATATATTACTGTAGAACTACAGTGGGGAAAAAAAGTATTTAGTCAGCCACCAATTGTGCAAGTTCTCCCACTTAAAAAGATGAGAGAGGCCTGTAATTTTCATCATAGGTACACGTCAACTATGACAGACAAAATGAGAAGAAAAAAAATCCAGAAAATCACATTGTAGGATTTTTAATGAATTTATTTGCAAATTATGGTGGAAAATAAGTATTTGGTCAATAACAAAAGTTTCTCAATACTTTGTTATATACCCTTTGTTGGCAATGACACAGGTCAAACGTTTTCTGTAAGTCTTCACAAAGGTTTTCACACACTGTTGCTGGTATTTTGGCCCATTCCTCCATGCAGATCTCCTCTAGAGCAGTGATGTTTTGGGGCTGTCGCTGAGCAACACGGACTTTCAACTCCCTCCAAAGATTTTCTATGGGGTTGAGATCTGGAGACTGGCTAGGCCACTCCAGGACCTTGAAATGCTTCTTTACGAAGCCACTCCTTCGTTGCCCGGGCGGTGTGTTTGGGATCATTGTCATGCTGAAAGACCCAGCCACGTTTCATCTTCAATGCCCTTGCTGATGGAAGGAGGTTTTCACTCAAAATCTCACGATACATGGCCCCATTCATTCTTTCCTTTACACGGATCAGTCGTCCTGGTCCCTTTGCAGAAAAACAGCCCCAAAGCATGATGTTTCCACCCCCATGCTTCACAGTAGGTATGGTGTTCTTTGGATGCAACTCAGCATTCTTTGTCCTCCAAACATGACGAGTTGAGTTTTTACCAAAAAGTTCTATTTTGGTTTCATCTGACCATATGACATTCTCCCAATCCTCTTCTGGATCATCCAAATGCAAACTAGCAAACTTCAGACGGGCCTGGACATGTACTGGCTTAAGCAGGGGGACACGTCTGGCACTGCAGGATTTGAGTCCCTGGCGGCATAGTGTGTTACTGATGGTAGGCTTTGTTAC